>NW_009726481.1:0-15270 GCF_000703405.1 Apaloderma vittatum | reverse complement strand
GAACCGCTCACAGAAAAACTAGGAGCAGAGCTCAGCAAGATGTCGAAAAGTCAACCAACACGTAGTTGGGTCAGCTTTTCTTCTCATTCCCTGCCAGCATTTAGTGTAACCTCAGAAGGAAGGAGGGTGGGGAGTGGAGAAGGAAAGTGGGGGAAAATGTATTGAAGCAACAATCTGTTTCCCTGCTATTCAGGTAACCCAAATTTCATAAGCTCAGGGCTTTTGTTTGAAATCCCTGATTTCTCTGGCGTGTTTACTGATTTGTGATGTCTTGAGGAGCTTGAATAGTTCACTAAATTTCAGAAGATTTACATTGCATCCTGATTATGTAATTCAGGTTTTTTGTCACAGGACTATACTAAGTTTGGATATTAAACCATCTTTTTTCTTTTTCTTTCTCCCCGAGAGGTATGAACATGCCATTATGCCTGGGTGGAGGAACATTATTGATGCAAGTCCAGACTGTGCTTACTATCTCACCTGCAACATGGCGAAGAGCTGCAGCTCTGGTGATGTGGTAGGTGCTGTCACTTCTGTTTTGCTCTCTGGAGAGGTACCACTCAAGTCCTGTTTGTATGCAGCGATGACTCTGCTGTAAAAGAGAAAGGGTTAATGGGTGGCGCCGGGTGTTTTGGTGGCACCACAGGACTGGCCATGTCCACCTGGCCCATCCGAGGGCTGTGGGACCCAGCTGGAGGCATCACGGCAGCAGCACTGCACTTCAGTGGGATCTATTTAGCTATTTATCTATTTGATGTGACTTTTTCTTGCCCGTAAAATGTTGCTGCAAACACCAAGCTTTTAAATTAAAGGGAGTTAATGAAAGTGTACCTGTGATAACTATTACCAGGTCCCTTGTACATTCAATGGTCGCATTAAGATGATTTCTTTCTATCACTAAATCCATTCCAGAGGCATGTTCTCACTGTTACAGCACTCCTGTGCACCATCGCAGGTGCAGGTTTGCTGCCCAGCATGGCGGATTAAAAAAAAAGACCGACTGTGTTGCTACAGTCCTAACTTGTATATTTGTTATTTTTTTTTCTGAGACACATGAGCTGGGTCTTACTGGGAACGCTGCTCAACATTTCCCTCGGATAAAGTTTGTTCACTTATCCACATCCCCTGGGTATTCTTAATGCAAATGGAGACTTCACCTAAAATGAGAGGAGATCTTTCTTTTGTTATAAGAATAGCGATGCAGCTTTCAGCTGAGAGCGTGCTGCCTTGTACGAAACGGTATCAAACAAGACAAAAATGGAACATTGTGTTGGTGTAGCCAAGGCTGCTGCAAACACTTCGGTCCCTGGAGTTGATTAGGCAGAGTTTACTAGCAAGTCAGACTGCCCAAAATATATTTGGTGCATTGTTACTCACAGGTAGTCCATGAAATACGCATTTTCATACAGCAGCCTCTTCATCTCAATTAAACCAGGCATTCGTCTCTGAGCCCTTCTCTCTGATACCATTGGAAGATTTTGCCTCTGTTTTGGTTTTGGTTTATTTATCTCACACATCCACTTGCCAGTAACAAGATGGGTCACAAGCGAGAGGCCAGACCTACATTTCCCAGTTTCACTTTGTCAAAGTGACAAATGAGTGGCTGCTAATTTTTCTTACTGGAGAGAAGATACTGAGGAGGCACAGAAAACCCTCTACGCTTCTCACTGCCTCCATCTGCTGTAGAGGGGGTGGCCCAATCTTGATTCATTGATTGTTGCCAATTCACATCACTTTGGTTTGGCGTGGCTCATTATTTCTTTACTGAGAGGGTGGTCAAACACTGGAGCAGGCTTCCTAAAGAAGTGGTCACTGCCCCATGCTTGTCAAGGTTTAAGAGACATTTGGGTAATGAGCTTAATAACATGCTCTAACTTTTGGCCAGCCCTGAAAGGGTCAGACAGTTGAACTAGGTGATCGTTGTAGGTCCCTTCCAACTGAAATTATTCTATTTCATTCAATTCGATTTGATTCGATTTGATTTGATTCAATGTTGCTTTTGTTGGATCCACAGCACAAGGTCCACAAGATACACAAGGTACATAAGGTGCCCAAGGTGAGGGAAGGGCATGTGCGTGGGTGACATGCTCCCTCGCTCAGGTTGTTGGGGTTGGTACACATTGCAGCTGTCACCTCAAGGTTGGAGCACCTGTAACGCCAAGTCCTTCTCTCTTCATGTGAAATATAGTATCACTAAGACGGAGGCTTGAAAACAGTTAAGTATCATCTTTACATCTTCAGGTAGAAGTTTTTTCTCCTGGTAAAAACTGTGGAGTAAAAATAAACTTTGGGTTAAGCTAAGCAAGGCCATATCGACACGTGTGTAAGGCAGCCGCCTCGTGCTCCTGGGGTCTGTAGGGTGGTCTGAGGAACACTGTCCTCCTGGGCAGTTTGAATCTGCCTGTAGATCTCACCCACCTGGGCAGTAGCAATATTTGTGGTATCCCAAATATGGCAGAGAGACTGAAACAACCGCCACTGTGTTGGCTAAGGACCACGCTGCCATGGAGCTGGGAGCTGGGGAGGGCCTGTGGCAGTCTGCAGTGCTAAGACATGATGTGCCCTTTGGTGTTTCGAAGAGGAACTGGAAACCACATCACCAGCACCGAGCAGGGAAACGTGGAATTTAGAGAAGCTTAAGAGTGGCAACGCTTCACATTCAGTGTTTTAGGTGTAGCGTTGGGACTGTGTATAAAGATGTTGTCACTAAGCAACAAAACAAGGATTTTTCAGGAGATAGTAAGGTGATACTAATTTTCCTTCCCTCCTCTCCAATGCACCAAGGTCACCAGAATCAGAATCTTGCCTGTGTGGTGGTTGGGAGTCAGTGGCAGGACTGAGAAATAAGGGAAGAGGACAAGAAAGTCATGGGCTGATTCAAACCAATGTGCCAGGGCTGAAGGGAGAGCTCAGTCAGGCAGGGCTCTTACTCTTCTCCCAGCGCCTAACCTTGAAACAAGGCAGGCAGCAGAGCAGGGCAGGAGGTGGACAAGTCTTGAGCAGGCAAAGGGTACACTTGAAAACAGAGGACTTCATCTGTGTCACAGACACCAGGACTCTGAGCGCTCCAAACCCAGAAACCCGAGGGTTTGGTCAAATGGGCAAAGTGGTATGGTCTACCTGCAGAAAAGTGAGACAAAGAAGAGCTAGGGATTACAAAATAAATAAATCTGCTTTCAGGAAAATATGATCTCTAAAATTGAAAATCCAAAGAAAAAGAGGTTTGGAGCTGAGCCTTACAACAGAGCCTTAAACAAGGCTGATGCAAGGGTTTTTTTAATTTTGAACCCAATGTCTGCCTGGTCTTTGATCTGTGCCTCGTCGCTCTTTGCATCACCACCAAAAGGATGAGCCGATGCCCCCACTGAGCAGAGGCAAGCAGAACCCCAGCGACGTGTGATGGGTGGCACATTTCCATTAGCACCCTATGTGTGCAAACAGATAGAGCATCACCTCCCAGCTGCCAAAACACAGCTGCCTTATCTACAGCGCAACAAGGGTGTGGGGGAAAGGGGGAGGGAAAATATGACCGTCCTCATTTGGGAACAGCCTCTCAGCCGAGGGTCTCATCAGAGTAGGTCTGCACAAACCTGCAGCAGGTTTCCCCCGGACATTTTATATTGGTGGTCCCCAGGAGACCTGTATTTCCCCATCACGTGGCTCCTTGCTGATGTGCTGCACGATGCCCTGGTCGCCCACAAGGTCACTGCGCACCTGGCTGATGATGTGCACAGAGAAAAGGAAAAATACCAGGAATACTCATTCCTGATATTTGCAGCACAGCAGCACTGAAGAGCCCACATACAGACCTGGTCCCCGTGGAAGCGCATCCTTGATGGGGAGGGAAAGGGTTTTGCTCCAGCCTGTCTCCAAAGAAATGAGGCTCCTGTGCTCATGCTGTCTGCATGCAGAGGTGTCTCCCTGGGTCACTTCTTTAAACTTTTAAACACATTAGCTAACTTCATCCATGTGTGATGGAACAGGGCGGGGGGATTTATCTCCCCCAAATCCTGTGGTCTGGGAAGCAGATGCCTCCACCTCAGCTAGCCACCTTCACCTCTCTGTATAGGCATTTTGGGTTGGAAACATGATTTTTCTGATGCAGTGTGAGTGTTTGGTAAAGGATGGCTGGATTCCTTCCTTACAAAGCCTCATTTTCCTTGTGGATTTTCTGGGGAGAACAGATGACTGCCCTTTCAATCACAACAGCTTGTCCTGTGGCTCCTGTTCATATCTAGTGGTGTTAAACAAAAAGGCTTGTATTGATGACATCCTCATGTTTCTCTCAACAGAGCTAGTGTGAACCCAAGCCCTCAATATAGACTGAACATGAGCTTTAGAGGACATGATTTTATACTGAAGCCAACATCAGCAGCCTTTGGAGAGCTATACAAAAGGGAAAATCTGGTAGATTTATCAAATATTTATATTGAAAATAATATCCCAAGGCATCTGCATATATTTTGTCTTACTTTGTGCTAAATTTTAATGTTCATTGTCTATGGGTCTTGTTCCCCACCTAAGAGGGATATGGATTCATTGGAATGAGTTCAGAGGAGGCCACAAAGATGATCCAGGGGCTGGAGCACCTCTGCTACGAGGACAGGCTGCGGGAGCTGAGATTGTTCAGTCTGGAAAAGAGAAGACTTTGGGGGGACCCAATAGCTGCCTTCCAGTACCTGAAGGGAACCTACAAGGAAGGTTGGGGAGGGACTTTTTACAAGCGTGTCCAGCGATAGGACAGGGGGAAATGGATTTAAATTGAAAGAGAAGAGGTTTACGTTGGATCTTAGGAAGAAATTCTTCACTATGAGGGTGGCAAGACTCTGGAATAGACTGTCCAGAGATGTTGTGGCTGCCCCCTCCCTTGACCAACTTGGACGGACCTTTGAGTAGCCTGATCTAGTTGAGAGGCGTCCCTGCCCATGACAGGGAGGTTGGATTAGAGGAGCTCTAAGGTCCCTTCCAGCCTAGGCCATTCTCTGATTCTGCGATTCTGACACCACATATGGAGATGGCTAATACTGATATACAATTCAAATGCTACAGACCTAGGCCAGGTCCCTGCAATGTCCTCCTCAAGACACTTTTAAAGACACAACCCTGGCCAGGACTTCAGTCAAGTGTAGAAAGACAGGAGTGTCTTGTATCTCTTCTGCTAAAAAAAAGAGAGTCTCAAGGGACTCAAGGGAGCTGGGATAGGATAAGCAGGCTTTACTCCTTTACACCTTCCACCAGTTTTGTTTTGTTTTTGTTACATTGCAGATGCCATGGTAGGGAAGGAGAAAACTCTCACCTGGTCTGCCTTGAGCTGGGGGTCTGCAGTCATGGGATCCTCTCTGGTGGGATGTTCCATGTAAACAATGCCCACAGCTGGCTGTAAGCTTTATTTGAATGAATTAAATTACCCTGCTCAAGTCTCATTTCACAGCTCTTCTACTCTGCTCTTTACTTTGCACTCAGGTTGCCTTTGCTCTTGTGCTTCCTCCAAGGACCTGCAGACACCCTGGCTGGCAAGGTGACATCCTTCTGGGGTGATATCCTTCTGCATCCCTGGAGCCCACACCCTCAAGTA
The DNA here is from genome assembly GCF_000703405.1 of Apaloderma vittatum. Taxonomy (NCBI): domain Eukaryota; kingdom Metazoa; phylum Chordata; class Aves; order Trogoniformes; family Trogonidae; genus Apaloderma; species Apaloderma vittatum. The sequence continues at coordinate 9,695 of NW_009726481.1, read as the reverse complement.
ACACAAAACATATTCGCAGGTGGCGGAGAGCATATCCAAATGTTGCACTCATTCCATGAGCCCTTTTTAATTCTCAGGAGCCTGTGGCCTCTTCCATGCCAGAGGTGATGGAAAGCTCAATCATTATTACACTAGTGATCTGAGAGGTATTTTATTTTTTTTAGAAAGGCAAAAAAAAAAAAGATGAAAGGGGAAAAGTTCCCTGTTTCACACTTCTTAAGGTCATGCTTCATATTAAGGTTCCGTTTATAAAGAACACATAAATGCTTAATACATGTTTAAGTGATTGATGAATCATTTATTGTATATTGCTATCGAACTGCTGGTCTCTACAACTGAGACTTAACCATCTATAGTACCTGGACCTGCTGTATATACAGCCATCGATAACATTGGAACACAAAGTATTAGTGTGCAGAACGTGCTTACTACATCTAACATTTACGAATGCTTTATAAACAATTTATAAATGAAATCTTAATATACAGCGTAACCTATTTTTAATGCCGTGGCTGTTACATAACCCATTTGGCCTTGATTCATCTCAGTTAACTTCAGGCACCTTGCGGAGCTTGTAGCCCTGTACCATATCTCTCTGCGTTTCTACCCTCCTTTTCTTCCACTGCTTATTTACCCCTGTGCTGGCCTGAGGAGCATTGCAAATGTGTCTGTGAGGGATGCTGCAACCTCGCAGGCTTCAACAGTCTGTGCAACGATCATGTTGCACCTCAGTAAAACCCTCACATGCGTGTACATACATTAAAGGAAAACGCTCCCCCCGCCTTTTCTTCCCCCTTTTCATGCCAAACCCATGGGAGGGCTTCAGCCTGGTGTGGCGAATCGGGCAAAGGGACGGGGAGGGATGGCATCTGTGCTCTGGATCTGAGCTGTTGGAAAAGGAGGTGGTCACTGGATGCTGAAACTAGACCATCGCTTCGGCCGTCGGTTGTTCTGTAAGAACATGGGCAGACTTTGGAGAGCAGAGGGCCCTTTTCCTGACACAGATTAGTGATGACATCTGCATAGCCATTAACAAGATGCTCATTGTTAAACCATTTCAATAGTTGGCCTGATTTCTTCCTGGCAGTGTCTACACTGTTTTGTTCAAACCGAGATGTGCTAAAAGGGGCTGAAATTGCCCTTCTTCAATCATGGTACCAGAGGACATTGGGCTGTAACAGATTCTTCAGAGGTCCAGCAGCCCCGTGTCACAAAAGCGGTGATGTGTTTCCTCATTGTTAGTATACGCCTTCTCTTATGCCAAGTAATTTCTAAAAAGTTCCTGGGGAGATTTCCTAATGATGGAGATGGGGAGGCTGAGAGGACATCAGCACAGCTTGTGCTGGGGCCAGCCCATGGAAGAGGAACACTTGGAAGAGCAGCTGCAAGCAGGAGGTGGTTGAGCACTATCTCATCTAGCACACAGCTTCTGGGCACAGCCTTTGGGTGTAACATGATTTCCCAAGCAAGTCCATTCACATGATTTATGCCTCCAAGGTTCATTACAGCAGTTGATGTAGATATAGACCGAGGACATAATGGCCTAGAAGGATCCTCTGCACTCTCCGACTCATTTTATATATCCATCCCTCATATATTAAAATGACAGTGCCCAGTTTTGATGAGATGTCTTCTCCTTATACCAAGGTTCCTGGAAGCCAGTGGTGCTCCAAGAAGATGGCCAGTGCAGTGCAATAGGACAGGAGACTCAGTCTCAAACATGGAGGTTTAGATGCTGATTGTACATCAGGACACAGCTTTAGCGAGTTCCTCAGGCAGATGTGTGACTCAGCTTCAATCACTGGGTCTATTCATGTGTTTAACATTAGGCATATGCTTAGATACCTTGCTGAATCATGAACACAGGGAAAATAAGTAATCAATACATATTAAATGAACTACATAGAGCACAAGTCCTATTGATGTTACAGAATTGATGCATCATGAATGTACTATCCTGTGTATCACTTAAGGAGTCAGAGGGTCCAAGGAAGGGAGAGTGCAGCTGGCTCTCATGAAGGAAAGTTTAAGATCTTCTAGAGTGTGAACCCGAACACAGGAGCTCAAGGACTGTTTGACAGGAGCAGCTCAGACTTAGACATCAGATGGTGCACACAAAACAAGTGCTTCCAGTCAGTCTTCCCAGACATACCCTCTCCATAAGTGGTCCTTCTTGCAGCCTTTGAGATGTTTCTGTAGAAGATGGAAAGGATCACAGGATCATAGAATGGTTTGGGTTGGAAGGGACCTTTAAAGGCCACCCAGTCCAATCCCCCTGCAGTGAACTGGGACATTTTAACTCAGTCAGGTTGCTCAGAGCCCCATCCAGTCTGACCTTGAATGTCTCCAGGGATGGGGCATCTACCACCTCTCTGGGCAACCTGTTTCAGTGTTTCACCACTCTCATTGTCAATATTAGGATATTGAGGCATAAGTAACCTTTCAAGTGAGTGCACCTCTCTCCCCTCAGCTGACAGTTAATGGGCACTGACACAGGAGCCACACTACAGACCACGCATCCTTCATCAGTTCTGCATTCATCTAGGAAGAGAAAGTTTGAATGAAGGTGAAATTTCAGTTCCAAGATCAAACATGTTCTTTCAGAGATAGAATGCGGCATCAAGAGATACGTTGTTACAACTACCAATAAAAACACACAAGAACATTATCAAGAATCACAGACAGAAGAGACAGGCAGAGATTTAAATAACACAAGATAAGCATTTATTCAGATAGTTAAATTTACACAACTTATGGTTCTCCAATGCATACATATATTGGACTGACATCTGCTCTCAGCAATGGTGATTTAAATTAGGAATGATTTAATTCAGCCAAGTGGGATCGTATCAGATTTACATCTGTGTAACAATGCTCACCATGTTCAAAATAATAGTTGAGTGTTTTCTCCAGAAAAGGAGAGCAGATCAGAAAAGTATCATCCTTTTATTCAAGCACTGCAATGACCAATCCTGACAGCAATCCCAGGGAAACTTCCATTAAAAAGAAAACCAAAAGAGATACAGTACTCTCATTTCAAGAGCCTTCCCCTCACCCTTCTCCAAATTATGCTTAATATTAAATATTCTCCTTCTGGACAAGTCACAAATGATCCTCAGGAGGAAGAATTTCTTGCGTTTCATCCTTCTTACCAAGACACGTAGAAGTGTGAGAAAATTCGGGAAGATATAAATGCCAAAAGCAACTAAGCATCAAAGTTGACAAGGGACAGAGTGGTCTACTATATAATGAACAGATAGACCATTAAGGGTCAGCTCACACATAAGAACTTATATTTATGAGCACATACGGCAGATTTATAATGGCATATTGGAAATATGCAGCTTGCTTTTATTATAACAAAACCTGTTCCCATTCCAATAGCTTCAGCAGGCTGTGGATCAGGAGCTTTTTTTCAGCACAGGGCACAGAAGTGCTGCATCCCAGTAAAGGCTTCACAGAACAATATCTTCCGTTCTCAGAAATTGCTCTCAAAAATAATCTAGGAAATGATCCCTAAGCTGGGTAAGCTGAAGCATCCTGACTGCAACAGCATCTGCTTCGCAATACTCTGTTTCAAATGCAATGTGGTCCTTATGAAGCCATAGCTGTGTTCCTAGCATCTGCAGATTACCTGCCGGGAATACTGAATAAAACCCAATTTGGATTTCACTGCAACAGTGTTGTGTAACATAGCAGAGAGACACATGTCAAAAGCAAGCTTTTATGGAGAAGATTAACTGGTTTAATTCCAGCTCTCCTGGGATCTTATTTTTCTGTGTATATGTCTATGTAGTGACAGAGAATTCAGCCTCATGGCACAAACTGGCCAACTGAGCTCCACTAACACAAAAACACACTCAACTCAGCTGCTTGGATCCTCTTTCCGAGGATGTCTCTGGCCAAGAAGCATCCTGGAAGCCTAAGGAACAGTTTTCTTACAGGACATTGCGTGCTGGCAGCTGACAGAGCAGTACGTCATGGCAAGTACATCTTCAGTCGGTCTCAGCTTTCCATCGGTTTAAGACTGAAGATTTCCATTCTGGCATTCAAATCTGTCTGCAGAGCCATAGCTCAAAACTGAACACTGGTAACGCTACCACAATACAATTTTTTAGAGATAATACCCTGTCCACGCTCGAAATATAGCTATCATGCTATAGCTACAGTTCCTCAAATTAGAAGTATATTTAGTCATTTGTGAATATGCAATGAATTGAGTTTTGAGGGCTATCCTTCCTACAGAAGACACCAGTCACATCTGCATGGTACAGAGAGCCAGAATTGAGCTATCTGGGCTAGTGCTCCACAGCCTGAGCAGGATGGACCAGGTCAGGCAGGAGGGCATGTGCCCACATTTGGATGAAGCCTAAACAAAAAAACAAAAATCAGTCAAACAAACAAAATCTGCAAAGGGGTCATGCATGTAGATTTAGCAGTATAGAGCCACCTGGAGGCGTGCCCTTGCCACATCTTGGTGTATCTACCCCCGAACGTCTACTATCATCGAATTTAAGAGCTTCCGGCTGTAATTTTAAGAAAAGATTGAGACAGGTTTGAAACATATGGTCCATGAAATAATTAATCATACAGCTAAGACATCTCCCTGTTTTACATGGGGTACATGTGGGTCCCTTGATACAAAAACATTCTGAAAGACAACAGGCTAAATTCTCAGTACATTTATCAACTACTTTTACGGGCAGGAATTAATTGCCTAATAATTAGACTTAATCATTATAAAAAAGAAAAAAGAAAGAAAGAAAAAATCCTACATAATCAAGCCCACTCTATTAGCATGAAAAATCTGATCAGAAGAGTTTGCAAGAACTCCTACAAAGTGATATTAATGACCAGCTGATTAATTCTGGTGGCTCTCTAAGTGTCTGCAAACGTTTCAAGCAATTACGATGGTATGGAACAGAACTGTGACAGCCCAAATTCACAGGCGAGTCTTAGGGAACCCAAAAGTTGGCTTATTTCCTTTCTCAAGGACAAAATTTTTAGCTTCTTTTATTGCCTTCTTTCACTTCTTGTTCATAGACCTACCAAATTAAAGGCAGTGACTCTACCAGTAGCAAGTGGCACTGAGTTCAGGGGAGGAAGAGAATAACTGGAGGCACATTTGCTATTCTTATTGTCAACAACACAGGAAAAAGCAACACTACTGCTATTTACTACCAGAAACACCGAGTATTCAGCAAACAAGTGAATAAGAACGAGACTGTGAAAAAATCTAAGGGAACTACACCTCAAGGGTATGTGCCCTGGGTCCAGCCCAAGCCAGGAGGAATTTGACAACTGTGTTGAGAAATAATAAAATTGAAGTTGGAATTGAGACCTCCAAACACATGGTTAAATTCAGCCCTCTTAAATTCACCCCTCAAGACCCTTTCAAACCCAACGATATCAATAGAGTACATGAAAGTACAATGCATATATTAGCAGTTTCAAAGGCTTTTTGGAAACAGAGGAGAGTTCTAGCATAGTTATAATATCTCTCTCTCTCTCTCTTTCTGAAATTAGCTGAAGCAGCTGCCCAAATGACTATCAGCCAATTCAGAAAGTGTTCAGCTGTTCCTCCAAAGTAGAGACTGTGGCCTGGGGTTGGACCGAAACAAGCTGGGGTCAAGCAGAGGGTGTGCCAAGCATTTCTGTCTGTGGTTAATCAAATAGCACAGAGCATTTAGAGCTGAGTTTGAACCACAGGCTCCATAGCACGGATGTGGACACTAGGAAGGCAGAACCAGGAGAGAGGCAGTTCCTTGCTGCAGTTGTCTTCGTGGAATTTGATATTCAGGTAGAAATCACCTGTGTAGAGAAAGAGAAGTGCTCCAAAGTACACGGAGTCTTTGGTCGGCTTCACCTGGAAAAGAAAGAATGTGAAAATCAGTATAATTAAACCAGTTGCAAAACAAAATAATTGCACTTTGCAATTTGGTAGCCCTTTTGAAAAGATTTCAAAGTACTCTAGATTCACATCTCAATATTGCCATCACAGAAAAAGGACAAGGGGCAATGGGTACATGCTGGAGCTCAGGAGGTTCCACAAAAACATTAGGAAAATTTTTTTCACTGTGAGGGTGACAGAGCCCTGGCACAGGCTGCCCAGGGAGGGTGTGGAGTCTCCTTCTCTGGAGACATTCATAACCTGCCTGGACGCGTTCCTGTGTGACCTACTGTAGGTGATCCTGCTCTGGCAGGGGGGCTGGACTAGATGATCCCTTGAGGTCCCTTCCAACCCCTGACATTCTGGGATTCTGGGATTCTGTGAAGACCTTGTCCCTCTTCTGGCAATAGTAAAACTAGAGCACTGAAAATTCAAGCCTTTATTATTCTCTCATGCAGCAAAGCTGTGGCACAGTTCAAACCAGAATACAGATCTTCAGGAGTCACTGATTCCAGAACAGAGTTGGTTTAAGGCAGAGATCACCCAAAATCTTAGCACAGGCTGCATTTATCATCATCTATAATAAAGGTCTATAAGGTCTATAATGTCTCTGAAAGTATCTTAAACACATGGTTAAAAAACATTTAATAACTTAGCAATAACTAAATACATCCCCACATTATTTAGACACAATCTGACTGCAAATTCTCATCAGGAATCTTTAATGTTCACTGTCATTGAAATAATTCAGTATAGCAAGAAACATTCCCTGAAAAGCGTCCAAATTAAATACAGAATTCACACTGTTTCTACATTTATATGTCTCTCTTCATCACAAAACCATTCACAATCCATATTTTTACAACAAATAATATATCTCATTCCATCACTTCAGCAAGACACTTAAGTGATTTTTAACTTTACCAATCCCACGACTGTTCGGCATATGATAATGTTTGAATGAGTATCTGCTTCCACGAGATGTCAAATCTAGTTTCAGGGTGCCTAGAATTGGGCTAAAGTTGCTGCAGATGCAAAACATGAAATCAGCACAAAGCCATCCATTGGATGTTCAAAAAATTGTGAAAAGGCAACTTTATCCCAGCAGAAAAGACCCAATAAAGGGCACCTGATGCTCCTCAGTACTGGTCTTCCCTCAGCCATGACCATCTTACCAGTCCCTTTCTGCTCTCTAGACCCTAAAACCATCAACTCAGGATATACTCATGGGGTCACCCCTACTTTCACAGGCAGGCCTGGGCCCTAGTATTTTCTTTCTTTACGTGAATACTCAGTGGTGACAGGACTTTCTTTGGTCATCTCCAAACACCTCAGTGTCCATCATGTTACAGAGTCCAACACTGACTCCGAATAACAGCATGGCACACCACTGGTCAGCCAAGCTGAAACGCAAGCCCAACCACAACAGAAACTCAAGCGTTGGATCCAGAAGCACTGACCTGCCCAGATGTGCTGGACTTGACTGGATTCAGGGGGACAAAACCTTTGCAAGGGACATCATTAGAAAGCACTGGGACATTACCATCTGCAACACTGAAGGGATGAGGCTGAGGCTCTGGGACAGGTTATCAGGATAAATAATATCTAATAGCTTGATCATATGATGAGCCGGGACATCAACAATGGCCAATTAACTGTGCAAGTGCCTATGGACACCCTTTGCTTAAAAGCATCTTGCCATTGCATAGGAAGATGAGAATGAGGATGATGACTAGACCATGGTGCAGGTGAGGAGGAAGTTGAAAAACTAGAAAAAGGTTCCTAGGATTATGTGGCACCTCGGGAATAGGCCAGAGAGATGAAAATTTCCTGTCACTGCCTCCAGTCGGGAAGGTTCTCTGTGGCTTTCAGATATGAGGGAAATGAGCTGTTTCTTTCTGCTTTTGCCTATTCTAGGCTTTTTTTGGACCTTCATTGTTGGATCTTTTAGCCAGTAGATATGCACCCTGCACAGACCCCTGGCAGACCAGATTTCTTTGTAGAACCTCCCTGATTTACAGCTCCTGCACAGGTTCCTGGCTGCTCACAAGCAGCAACATCATCGGAGCTGGCAGAGCCCAGGCTCCCTTCAGTTCTGGTGCCGAGCACTTTTGCTGACCTACAGCAAACTTGTATCAGCATCGTATCATCCACATGAATGATCAGAGCAGCCACAGCTGTTCTCCTGACCCTTGTCCTTGGCATCTCCCCTCCTCGCTGGGTACAAGTTCTTGCCCTCTGGCATTACGTCTGGACATGCAGAACATCGAGCAGTCTCCCCTTTTTGCTTCCTTCCCCTCCTCCCGGGGCTGCCTGCCTTATTTCCACCTCACTGGAACTGATGGGGATTTGCATCCAGAGGAGGACAGAGGCAGGCAGTAATGCCAGCAAGGGGTGGAGGCAAACATCAAGTAAAGCCTCCTCAGGACCCATACCTTCTTCAAGCTCCCAGTTCATTTTTCCTCTTCTAGCTGCATAATGAAGAAATATCTGTAACAGCATCAATCAAAGCCCTTGACAAGCAGGAAGGTGGCTTCAGGCATATCACCATCAACACAGTGTTTTCATTCCTGTGAAGTTCTCCCTACATGGTTGCTTGTTCCTCCTGCCTTTGCAGCACAAGTCTCTGCACTAGTCACCAGATTCATTGTCGTGAGAAGAGACAGAGAGGCAGGTAGTGGTACATATCCCGTTCTGCCCAGAGCCCATCTCCTTGTCTGCAGTACGCACAGACCAGATACCAACGTTCACAGTTTGGGGACTATCCACATCTGTGTGGCTGCTTGTACAACCACTACTTGAATCAATGCTTGTGGTTTGGGGAAGAAACAGGGAAGAAAAAGTAGCTCAAAACCTTTGCGTTGTGGAGATGCAAGTGGCTCTGTAGAACTTAGAGGAAGTTTCTTCCAAAATAATAACTAACTTGGGATAATAAGGCTGCCTCTCTAGTAAGGCTGCCTACAAACATCCCCAGACCACAAGTATATCAACAGCAGTCAGGTCAGCAGAGGGCCAGACCCAATTAAACTGGTACATCAGGCACAGGATCAATTTTGAGGTTAAATCATCTACTTTTAGGTGTATTTCTGCACACTAGGTATGCAAGCTCCTACTACAGTAAGAAGACATCTAGTCAATGGAGCCAGCAGAGCAAACACAGAATGGTCCACCTAGGCAGCCTACAGAGTCAGGATACAGCTGCTTAAACACAGGCATCTCATGATATCTGGGATGGCCTAGGGCACTGAGATGTCTGCACAGGGCTGGCAAGATTTACAGGATGATTTACAGGATTTCTGGCAGTAGGTGGAGGGCAGGTGGGACACCTGCAGCACCTAAATGATGGTAGACATTTACTTTTAGGCAACTGAATCTCACTCCTGGTGTCTGTTAGTGTAAGCCAGGTTCTACTCACTGCAGACTACATCTCCACTGACTGATTGGAACTTAGGTGGCCAGGCATCCATGCTAACACCTACTCATTCAGAGGTCTCAGGCTGGAACTAAATGCACACAGATGTCTGTAAAAGTGGATCTTCACATCTGAGCCAGCTGTTCAACACACAGATTCACCCGATCAAATGCAGAACAAGGTAAAACATCCCCTGAACTCCACCAACCCTGACAACTTGCTCTCCACTGACTGTGAAGGGAGCTCAGGGTGACCTGTTCAGATGTGTACACAAGTCAAATGTCTCTTGTTGTACACACCATCCCACTGATTGCCATGTGTGATTCAGACAACCTTCCAACTCAATGAAATTCAGTAAGTCTAAATGTCAGGTCCTGCACTTCAGCCACAACA
>NW_009726480.1:28381-70772 GCF_000703405.1 Apaloderma vittatum | reverse complement strand
TGCCGCCACCAAAATCCGGCCAGACCAACCCGATACATTCCATCCCTAATGGAAACATATTGCTATAGTATAGGGAAGAAGTTGGAAATATAGGATTTCTTTTGTCTGCTTTAATCAAAACAAGAAAAATCTGGATTTAATAGTGGTAATATGAACCTTACAAAAATGGATATGGGAAGAAAACTTAGAGGATGAGATTAGTAGGAGGAGATGGACCACTTTAGAAAAACATCTTCAAATGAAACTTTGCAATGATGGTATAGTGAAGAAAAAGTACATTTACAGGTTTTTTCATGGCAAAAGGATCAGCTGAGGATTGTGATTTTTTTTTTTTTGTCTTGATTGCCACCAGCTATTTAAAGAAAAAAAGAATTATGAAATAAAAAGGTTAAGTTAGTTATTAATGTATGTGTTGGTTATAGGAGTAACTGGAATGGATATAGGGGGAACGAGGTTGGCTGGGAAGCCCCAGGGGTCATTAGTCCTTGGAATGGAACCATTTGAGATGTTTTCCTGGGTTTAGCTAACCCAGTCCTGTTTAGTGATTTTTACTTTCTAGTTTAGTCTCTATTAAGAGGCTGCACTTTCTGAAGTTGGCAGCATGTTTTTGCAGACTGTGTGCTACCGGCAGGGATAACACCTGATGTTTACAGTTATTGCCTAGGACTGGGATGCAGAAAGGCTCTTGCTGATACTTATTCCCGTAATGACCAAGGCCACTGCTGGCTCTTGTGTGCCACGCTGGAGGTGCTGGGAAGTAAGAGGGGTCACAAGGAAGTAAAAGGTTGCACCTCTGGGGGGTAACCGACAGGACAAGTGACCAACGAGAGTATTCCATTCCATATATGTCATATTTAGTATAAACTGAGTGATCATGAGAGTTTTGTCCCTTTTTCTGCAAGGCCGGTGTCCAGAGAAGACTCCATCTGACCTCCTGTTTTTGATACGGATCCTGAGTTCCTGAATCCAGCTCCCTTTATCCAGCTCCCACCGCTGCTGACCCTGGGCCTTCCCCAGTGCCTCCTGCTCTGCAGCACCAGTGGTGATTGCTATCGGGGGAGGGAATTTGGTTTGATATCGGGCTACTATCTATCGTTGAATATAGTTCTTTACTTTTATCATTTTACTATTGTTTCTATTATTGTTTCATTAAAGCTGTTCAAGTTTTTCTTCTCTAACCCATGAGTCTCTCTGCCTCATTCCCTTTTCCTTCCTGTTTGGAGGGGAAAGAGGAGGTTAGAGAGTGTTTGTCTGTGCTGGTGGCTGGCCCAGCCCTAACCCTCGACAGAAGTAGAGCTGGGAACCGTTGTTTCATCTGGAAAGTGAGAACTGGAGAGTGAGTGCAGGAGAGCAGACGAGCCAAGAAACAGAGCAATAGGAATGGGTATAGGAGCATCTTATAAGGCCATTGTAACTGTCAGTGAAGTTTTTACTATAAACCATAAATATTTCTTAACTGTCAGGGATGGTTGGATTGGTTGTTTGAATTATTTTGCTTCCTAAAATCTGAGGTCTGTGTGTTTATATGTTTGAAAACATTCTTCGTCAAATGCTGCAATGGATCTCTCAATGTGTTTGTCCTGCTGTGTGTATCTCTGAGAAGCCAGCTTTATGGAGTGAGTTTGAGACACTGCTTTGTCTGTGAAGGTGATCAGGACTTCAAATGATGGAGACAGTGAACTCTTGCTTTTTCTTGCTCTTGTTATTTGCTCTTCCTTTGGATATACATCTGGCTAAATGTTTATTGCTGATAAATAGGAACTGGAGAGATGACACCATAATGTACATTGTTATCCATATTTTTCCAAAGAATATGCCTATTTTTCAAGATCTTTATAATTGTGCAATTTGTACTCTATTGAGGACATCTTTGATAGCCATTAAACGAAATTTGAAGTATATTAGATCCACAGTGTCATTCAAATAAGAAAACCTTTCTGGAGAAGTCTCTAAGAATGTATCATGTTGTATTCATATCAAAGATGTGTTGGCTTAATTCTGAAAAACCTTAAGCCAGAGCCAAATAGACTCCAAGGACCATCCAGATAGAATTTTGCCCATCACAGTGAAATCATAATTCTCCTGGAATTTTTACCGAAACAGGGTAAAATGGGAATTTTGAAGCTGTGTTAACTCTTCTGCATCACTTCTGCTGGAGTTCTGTGTTGGCTTTCTTACTCCTTTGGCCTGTGCTGAATTCCCCTAGCATAAGAAGGATTTTATTTTTTTTTTATTTTCTGTTCCAGTTACTTCTGATTATGTTGATGGTTGTGTAATGTGAATGTACAAGCAGTGGCAGTGAGGTGGGACTGTTTTTGTGGTAGACTCTGTGGGCTCGGGGCTCGTACTGGCATGTCACTTTTGTGGCTGTCAGGCTTTTGTGACCGATCTTTCTTGTCTATTAAAGAGCAGTCCACAGTAAAAAAAGAACATATGGCCCCTGTGGAATTTTTTGGAAGGAATATGTAAGCCAGACCTACTTTTATTGTGATCTAATTGTTGATCCATAATTGAACATGAACAGAAGGTTATATTAGAGAGCATTTAAATATATAATAGTTTTTGACAATATCTAACACTATTGCATTCTGTCTTCCATGAAAAAAATGAATTGCACTGAAGTATTTTCAATAACTGTTATTTAAAAGTGTCCTAAATTCTGGTGGAAAACCAGTTTTTCTGGTCTACTTTTACATCAGGATGAATAAGCAATTTACTGAATGCCTTTATAAAGAAAGACATATTAGTGCTTCTTGACACCTACACTTCTCTGAACTAGACTGTAAGAGGTATTAATCTTCTGTGACCTAGGTTCTGCCCTCAGATGTAGATTCACAGCATCTCTTCATATCAGCAGGAGCCATACAATTGCATTTCATATAGAATCAATCTGAACAAAAAGAATGACAAAACATAAACACTCAATATTACACAAACTTGAGGCAAGTATTTTACAGTAAGAATTCTTTGTCTGCATGGAGGGGAAAATAAAGAACATTTTGTGGCTGTACCACAACAGCTCTGATGTTGGCACATTTAGTGCTGCAGGCATTTAGTGTGATCTGAAAAGTAAGTTTAAAATCCTAAACAGGATGATTTTGTAGTAGCAAATGGAAAACTTTAGTATATGAATAATGCTGCCATAAGGGTCTATACTACAATTTCTCTATGGCTTTTAGTTTATTTTACCTGTCACCTGTAAAATAGGCAGTCTGCATTATAATTAAAGTCATCTTAGTGAAATTCTGTGGCCAGCTTTTTACTTTGCAGAGACCACCTTGAATTTATCAAAGTATTACATTAGATGGTAAAATAATATGATCATAGGAATATAGTTTTAGACAATAAAGAATACTATAAACAGCAGTTCTTCCCAGTTGCTCGCAGTGTTACTAGCTTTCAAATGTCTCGGTTTTTTAAAGAGTTATTAAGCAATGACAAATCTCATTCAAGTCACTAGGAAATAAAGGTTTTTAGTACCTTTTCATAAATAATATCTGTTACTCTATGGATTCATCGCACTACCTGAATGAAGTATATAGATTCTTGCTCCTGTGGTCTGGAGGCAACACCAGTGCCCATCAGAGCAGAGAACCATACTGATGCCCAGTAAAGTTAATGCATTGATTTGGTTTCCAAGAGAGGAGAAATACCTTTGTCTTGTTGAAAACAGAGATAAATGATACAGTGCTTCGTCTGAACTGATTTCTTAAAAACTGATAGTACGTAAATAGTATCTCTGCTACATGAATATTTTCTCAAAGTTTAAGCACCTGTTCTGTTCTATAGACAGGTGTGACCTGAAGCTCTTAGGTTTGTTTGTAGTGGAAAAAAGTTCTGATCTTGCTTTCTCTGTACCATCAATTCCACTTCTGTAGTGTTGCTTTTGGGTGTTGAAGTTCATATTTAGCTGTTTTAGTAAACGCACTGCCCCAGTCTTATATTGAGGCATTGCTTGTATCTCGAGACACATTCAGAGGAACAGTGTGTGGATATATTCTGTTTATATAGTTGTGTTTATGTGTGTTGATGGATATGTAGCTGTCATGCCATTAACCTTTTCACTGAAACTTTCATACATGGTTGGTTAGGCAGGCCATAGCCAATGCTAGTGGCTTTGGATTTTCTTTGGTTTGTGTGTTTTTGAGGGCTGTCTTTGATTCCAGGACACAGAACTTGACAATCTTGGCTAGTTCCTTGTTCACAGAATCACAGAATTATTGAGATTGGAAAAGACCTCTGAGATCATCAAGTCCAGCCTATGTCCCAAGACCACCACATTGGCCAGACCACAGCACTAAGTGCCACATCCCGCCTTTCCTTAAACGCCTCCAGATATGCAGGGTTGAAGGAGACCACCAGGAGGAGGATGCAGGTGCTTCTGGAAGTGGTGCTGGAGATTCACTAGGTGATGCTCCTCCCCGGGCAGTGAACAAACATCCCACACAGATGCTAAGAGGGGTCCTTGTGAGGGAGGAAGGAGTGAATACTAGTACCATAAAGAGTGTGTTTTGTTCTAGGAACTGATGTTGGTGTCCTGATCAAATTGTCGATCAAGTCTTTTCATGATGGTTTGAATTCATTGATGCTCATTCTACAATTTCTAGGGCAGGAAGCCTCTGCTGTCATCCTGTGTTCATTAGTTAGCCTGAGTGCTGCTGTTTGTTGCCTTGTGTTACACGAAGGAGGCTGCTGAGTTTAGCATTCTGATAGCCCACTGGAAAGATTATTTCTGTGCATAAAATTTAAAATCTAAATATAAAACAAGAGGTGGCAAAGTGATTTGGGGGAACTGGTCAGAAGCAGCTGAGACTAGGTAATTTCCATTTTTTTCCTTCAATGCATGGAATGGTTTTGTATCACCTTCAGAATAGTGTTTGAGCATCAGAGAAGTGGAAGTGAAACTTACTACAAAATTCAGTCATTCACATGATTTGGTCCTAATGCCAATGTTTTGGTTTTTTGTTATCTTGACAGGCCTTACCAAGAGGAAATATGTTTCTATATGTTGTCGCTTTTCACCTTTACCCCACCTTTTTACATTTTTATGTAAAACATATAGACATTGTAAATGGATTTTAGCTGAATAATCCACAACTGACAAATAAATTAACATCAATTGATGTTTTAGCCATACTGTTGGTTGCATTTAAATATTTATGTCCTACTCTTCTTGCAAGCTATCTTGAATAGTGGTTAAGAGATAGACTACTTACCTGTTTATGTATTAGCCAGTTAGACTTCAGAGCATTACTAGAAGGGTCCAGTTTGCTGTGATTTTGCATTGTTAGCTTTTCTTAGGACAGGTATTTCCTTCAACATTTGTAGATGCAATTGTGGCGGAAAATGCCCTGTCCTCTTTTTTTAAAAGTTCAGTTATTTCCTTTTTACCTTGTAGAAGAAGAGGTGAAATTTTCCTTTATGTGGCCTTAAGTGCAGAGTAACTGCTTTTCTCGCTCAGATGATAAAAGTTAATTCCTTGAAAAGTAGTAGCATGTGGTTCCTGTGTCAATAAAATGCTGCAGAAGTTCTTACACAGTGGTATCCCTGTGGTAACATGCTAGAGGCATGAATTCCAGCTTTTTTTCCGCTGAAGTAGGCTGTATTGTAGAATGAATTAGATGAAACATTATAGTTTGTTTACATCTGCTTGTTTTGAAGAGAAAATGGTAAATGCAGTGATGGCTTTGAATGAATTGCCCTTCTACAAGCTAAATAAGTTTTCATAATTGCCATATCAATTGTAACACTATTATTGCACTGAATGACTTCTGACAAGTGAGAATAAATGAGACAATAGTCATTAGCCAGTGTAGCACCTTTTTCCCCAAAGGAAAAGATGGATGGTGTCTTGAGGGTATTATCTGCATTAGAACACAGCAGAAAAGCAGTAGCAGATAGCCTGTTATACCAAAATGCAACAGTAGCTGTACCTTTTTGATAGGGCTAGGATGATCTA
Organism: Apaloderma vittatum; assembly: GCF_000703405.1. Classification (NCBI taxonomy): domain Eukaryota; kingdom Metazoa; phylum Chordata; class Aves; order Trogoniformes; family Trogonidae; genus Apaloderma; species Apaloderma vittatum. The sequence continues at coordinate 64,813 of NW_009726480.1, read as the reverse complement.
CGGTGAGTGGTTCGTTAGACCACTCTTTTAATTTCTTAGATCTTGGCTGACTGTCTACCTTTAAGACTCTGATCATGTAGAGAAGAGACTCTGAGTGTGAGAGAAGGAAAGTTAAGTCTAGGTTGTGCTGCTGAATGGTTTTGAATAAATCACTCCACATCAAGCAAGCCGAAAGGCATACAAGCACTTTGTGCTTAAGTCTCTTAGGATGCATTTAAATAAGAAGTAGGCATTATATTAAATAATATATGAAACAGCATTTATCTTAAAAGTAAACAACCCCTCCCCACTCCTCAGAATAGGAAGATTGGAACTGCAGAAACTCTTAATTTGTACAGTGCTGTACAAACTGTAAATTCTTCATGGCTGTGGAATTCTTGTAATATTAGCAGAATGTGGTTTGCTTAAGAGCAAGGAGAATATTTAAAATCAAATATTGCATTTAGAAAATTGGGCAGTGGAAACATAGATAATGAATCATTGTTCTGCTGTCCTGTTTGACAAAATGGTAGCAATTTTATGCTTCTCTTTCCCATTTGTAACTTGGAGATGATTCAGCTGGATTATGAAGAGGCACCAAAGATAAGATTAATTATGTTTTTGGATGGTGTTAATTATGTTTTTATACTACCTTGATGGCAGTATTGAAATAGTTTTCTGATACACTTTTTTTTTTTTATTTTTCACAATTCTACTGTGATTCGTTACTGATCTAACCTTTGACTTTCTGACTAAAAGATTTTGCATCCCTTTTGGGTGAGGTTTCATCAGCCTGGAGAACTTTGGCTCCCAGTGGAGTGTCAAGTGGAGATACAGTGGCTAAATCCCCATGTGGTGTGCTAAAAGTGTACTTCCTAGAGTCATTGCTTCTGTTTCTCTACCTGCTTTGAATTCTTCAGTGGGTAATGACAGTGGAAAAGGAAATGTACATAAACTACAGTACAGGCCCATCTGTGAAGACCAGATGGCATCTGTAACAATTTTTCCAATGATTTGGTTATTTTCCCGTCCATTTCCTGCAAATTGTCAAGGGGAAACTCATGAGCTGAAACAACCAAGAGTAATGGAAGTGCTGACCTTTATTGACAGAATGGCATTTAGTGCTTTCTAACAACCACTGCAGCCTAATCTCACTTCTGGAATGCCTGTAAATGCTGTGTTTGAATTCCATAGAATTGCATATTATTTCAAACACAATTATGGTGGTGGTTTGGTGGTTTGTTTTTTGTCCATACCACTCAAAGAACAAAGGATATCTGTAACTAAAGTGGTGTGTGGGAGCCATGTTTGTGAGATTTTTTGCTTTTCAGCAATGTAAAACTAGTCGGAATCCTGAATAAGTGTTGCGGTAAAGCGTAACTAAAGGGACATTAATCCACATGAAATTTTATTCAAGCTTTAATTTTTGTAGCGGGTACTGTAATTGTACCTTTAAGCAATATATCCTGACATTCACTATGCTGAAGCAAAGTCCAGTCTTTCAATTTGCATTCATATGGATAGTGTGAATTTAATAGGAATAGTCATTATTTGAATGAACCTTTGCAGCTTCACACTCGGTATTCCTGTGAAACATGACTAGACCTGCAACAACTGTCATTTCTGTTGTTTGGCAGTCGTGTGGGGGTTTTGTGTTTTTGGTTTTATTGTGTTTTTCACTAAGGCTGATATTACTGGCTTCTGTGCTATCACCAGCAGGATGTAATTCCCCAAACTGTGTGTGTGCATGTGTACCCATGTTTGCAGCTTGTATTCTATCTATGACTAAGTTTTCATATTGTCAGTGTGATCCTTTCTTATTATTACTTTTAAAATCATTACACAGAAGTATTTTAAGTTTGAAAGAGAGAGTGTCATATAGAAAAAAGACTATGCAGTTAAAAGTACATGTTCTCTGTGGAATTGCATCAGCAGCTTTAGGCATTTAATAACCATTATTACTTAGCTGGTCATTTTTTTCACATAATATTTTGTTGGAAAGATTCAAATATTTTCAGAGTTCTGACGTATTACTTCTGAACTAGTAACTCCCATGTATCTCTTCCTAAAACTGTACAGCAGTTCGTTTTGAAAAGTCTCTTCATCTGCCTCTTCTACTAACAGAACTGTGTGCTCTGGAATGATTAGCTTTGCTAATGATATAAAATATTTTCCTCACTTTGAATTAGTGTCCCGTTTCTTTTCCAGTTTTCATGAACTTTAATCAAGTAACATTAGAAGCATCTTAGTGTGTCACTTCTAAAATCCATGATATTAAACCGATTTATTTGTCAAAACATATCTTTGTCTCGGAAGCTGTGACTTTTGTTTTTTTTATCGTTATTGTAAAAGGTAACTCTGGAGTCATAACACTAGAATTAATATTACATTAATATTACATTGCTTTGTTACATTCGTTGCTATCTCATATCTTTGTCTCGGAAGCTGTGACTTTTGTTTTTTTTATCGTTATTGTAAAAGGTAACTCTGGAGTCGTAACACTAGAATTAATATCACTTTACATTGCTTTGTTACATTCATTGCTATCTGCTGCTGAGGTTGAATAATAGTCCTAGACAGTGGATGATTTTAAGTCTGATGCTGTGTAGGGTTTTGTGCTATTTCTGTCTGTGTCTGAAAGAGAAATATAGAAATTACAATTTGAGATTGACCAAGCTTTTCCTTCTGCAATCACAAAAGCTTTTTACGAACCATGATACAGTTATTTTTGCATCTTTAGGTCAATTTTCACTGCTTCAGTTCAGTACAGAAATCTAATAAAACCCATTTTATTAGTATAATTTTATTGTGCTGGAATTTTAGCCAAGTACCCTGAGCAAGGAACCAAACTAGACACCCCATGTGGTTTTATGTGGACTAAAGAAATTTACCTTATATGCTGAACCAAGATTTTTCCCCTAATCTAATTAAAGTATTAGCAATCTAATCTGAGCGATTATTTCTCCAGTTAAAATAGTCCACACAGACACACATTCACATCTATAACTCTAATTATCCAGTTATTGCTGATTCCAAATATTAGTATAGCTAAAACTGATATATACAAGCTGTTTAATATGTTTCATTTTCTCGTGTTAGGCTCAGCTTTTCTAGGCTCCACAGGCTCCTAGGCTCCATAGTGCTAAGTCGTCTTCTAGAAGGATGATGAAGGTTTACATCTGCATCCTGATAGAGTATAATGTTGATATTGAGTATTTATTCCTTGTTGCTCTCGGATCTACTCGTGTTTATTGGTTTGTGTTTGCTAATACAGTCATCTTGCTTGTACTATCTTTGTTCCTTCTCAAGTTTTGTTTTATATCTGAGGTTTACTATATATGGTATGTTTTACCCAGCTCCCAAGATTGCACTCCCTTATCAAGAATTTGACGGTATGTGATTTATATTTTTAACCTTGGAGCCCAGGTATCATCCTGTGCCAGTTCTGTCAAAAGTCTCTACTATCATCTGCTGCTTGAACTTTTGGGAGCTTCTGTTACAGACTTTTATCTTTCTTCCACAGCCTTCAAGCTTCTATAATAGAAATAAGATTTTATTAGCACATCCTTGTCTTCCTCATGTGTTAGGGTCATTGAATTGCTCACTGCACAAACCCAATGATCCATTAGAAAATCTATCCATCTACAGATGCATATAGATATAATAACTACTTCCTGTTAATTTTGCTGGTATGTTACTAGCAATTGCTTAATTGTTTTCACAGTAAAAGACAGGTTGGTCTGGCTGCATATATGAAGAAGTTTAAAACTTCTGATTTTTGCCTTTTATGAAGAAATGAGAGAACCGTAAGATTTGTTTTATAAATCTTACATAGTCCACAATTTGTGAATAGCAACATAACAGGAAAATGGAGGTAAATATAACAGGTCAGATTTACTGAAGAGGAAATTGTGTCCATGGCTGTTATCCAGAAATAGTCACTTGAACAGCCGGAGACTGTTAGTGAGTGTAATCTAAGAGGCCCAACTAAAAACCACGACCTTTAGCAAACAAGTGATCGTTACCTGTGTCTTCCACTCAAGTCTTATGACTGATGCCTGACTCTGCAGCAGTTTGAACTTTTCAATCATCTTAAACGAATGCAGGCAAAAGACCTTATTAAATAAAAAGCAGAAGCAGAACAATTTTTGACATAATTTGAACATCCTCTTGGATTAATGAGATTTCCATCATTAATCAGATACCCTGAAAATCACAGCTGTTGATGAGCAGAATAATTGAAGCATCTCAGCTGACAGTGTTGATCCTCTTGAATTGTGATATACCTGAAAGGTAGTTTATTTGTACATAACTGTCCTTGTGTTTCCGTTGTCACTGACTATTTTTGAAAAGGGCTAGAATTCCAATTCTATCAAGAATTAAAAAAAATCATGTATCAAACAGTATTGCTCTGAAAGCTACAACTCAGCAAATCAGCTAACAATTGCAAGTGATTTTTACAGAAGCTCTGTTGGAACAAAGTATCTTCTTAACCACTGTAGCCAATGACTTCTGTTTCTTAATTTTATGTAATAGAAATGGAAATTCTAAACAAGAAACACTCTCTCATCTTATTTTAATAATAAACTCCAAGGGCCTTTTTCAGTTTTGGCTACCGATATTTTTTCATGTCTTGAAGTGCTCAATAGACTTGTGTAGTTCAGATGAACAGTCTTTGATTGTCTGTGCTTCACTAAGAAGGAAAGAGAAAATGCTTTTTATCTCGCAGCCTGACAAATTGATTTTTTTCTACAGAGTACTGTTGGATCTTACAGCTTAAAAGTGGTGTGGTAATGTCCCGGATCTATTTCCATTCACTTTTCCTCAAATAAAATTGGCAGTTTCTGAATTTTGTCTTTTTTGGAGTCTCTTTGAAAGGAAGGAGACTTTTAATGCACACAAAGGTAAGGAGAATGTTTGATACAGTATTTCATGACTAACTTCAACCATGCTTCCTCAAAGAAGCACTTCACTTTTGAAGTACTTTGCATTCCATTTTAAAAATTGAGTTGCAATGTTACATGAAGTTTTGAAATGGTTTTTATTACTTTCTTTTAAAAATTATTATTTTAGAGTAGCTATGTGGGTGACTGAAAATAAAGCTGTACATCCTTGATTTTGCTTTGAAATACATGCTCAAATGTGGTTCTTATCAGTGCAGTTGTCCTCAAAAAATGATGTGATTTTTGCAACCACTGATCTGGTGGATGAATTGATGGTATCTTCCAACCAGGTTATTCTGTGATTCTATGGATTTCCATCTGCTGTCTGGCGCATGTCAAACAGCATGCAAAAACCCTTTATTTGGGTATATTCTTATATTTTATTATGTGGAATTATCTTGTTGGATAAAACCATGCTTAGGGAAATAAATTGCCAGAAAAGCTTTGGCTTTTGTTATGCAGATTTGAGGGATCAACCAGGTAAACTGGTTGTTATTTGCAGTTGCCCTAAGGATCTTGACTGTTGTCCTCTTTGGGAGGCTCTAAACTTTCAAAATTATATTCTTATATGACTCTCTATAACCATTTGCAATCACCGTTTCAATTCTTGGTCATCATAAGCCTTGAAATGTTGTAAATATTACCCCTAGGTACTTGTCAGAACAAATGTTCCTGTAATTCTGTAAGTGACTGATCACTGTAAATATGCAGGCCAGTGTATACTTCAAGGAGATATATCATTCCCAGTTGCAGAATAAAATAAAACTTTAAATAATGGCAACTCAAAAGCACAAGATCTGATACAGTGCCTGAGTTTTCGTAGAATCATAGAATGTTAGGGGTTGGATGGGACCGGTAGAGATCATCTAGTCCAAACCCCCATATTGCCCCTGCTGGAAAATGTTTTAGCACTGTAAGTATAGGGAGTATTCTGAACTACAGTTAGTAGAAAATAATATAACATTTTTCTGATGGCATAGTCATGACTATCTGAAGCTTCACAAATATGAATAACATTGTATAGGTCAGGGTAAATTAGGTAATCTTTAAAGGTCCCTTCCAGCATAAACTATACTAGCATTCCAAGAAGTCATCAGAAGGAGGTTGGTTTTAAGTGTGTGGATTTTTTTATTTTTTTAAAGCTGTATGTATCAGAAACAACTTACAAGACCTAGCAGATCCAGTTTCCTGTGCTGCCGAGTTGACTTTTAGCATATTGCTGCACTGCAGAATGTTAGGCTTACAAGCCAAACACACAGGGCAGGGGTTTCTGGTTGAAAAATGTAGGCCTTAAGCTGGTAGGTGCGACAGCTAAGGGAGCGAATTTGGAGATTCATTAGCTTCGTTCTGAAATAATTTCAGCACTCAAGGGGCTGGCAAAATCAAGTGCACCAGAGGCAGATTTTTTTGGTTTAGTCTAAGGAAATACAAAGCTATAGCTGACTTGTAGCTGTGGGGCTGGTTGTTACTCTTCTTTGTTGTTTTTTTTGTTTGTTGGTTTGTTGTTTTGGGGAGGGTAGGGGAGCAGTGCATTGATTTCTTTGTTTCTCTCTGGAGGGTTCATGCTGCAACTGCCGAATCATAATAAAATCTCCACTTTTTTTTCAGTTATTAGTTGTCTGTTTTCTAAACTAGGTTATACAAATTTTACTCCAAATCAGTATTTTCAAATTGACACTTTAAGCAAATTTTAATGAAATTGTACTTTGTTTATTGGATATAAATATATTTTGTTGATAATGATTTTCATTAATGCTGCTCTGCATGTGGCAGCGTTTGTCATTTGGCCTTCTTGCAGTTGTACCCAAAGATAATGAATTACTGGTTGAAACCATTCTAATTTGTCAGTATACTAATCTTAGTCTGTGTTGTATTTAGATTTAACTTCTTGCTTTATCACTGGTAAGTATCTATTGGCTTGCCTGCTTACGTGCACATTGCTCTATTGATCTTTCTTCTTATCTTGCATCTTGTACTCTTGTATCTGAGTCAATTTATTCCAAGGACACAGAGTACTTTTCAAGTAATTTAAACACACAGCAGGAAGATTATCCAGATGATAATTTTATTATTGATTTTTAGAAAAGTCTACAAAATACATGATTAAAATCTAGCTGCAGATAGAGATGCATTTGAAGAGATGAGCTGTATGTTTAAAAGGAGAATAAAAAGGTTTTATCTGTTTCTGAAAACATCTCTGGGTAGTTTTGTTTTTTAAAGCAGCAAATGATTTTGAGAATTCTTTTTGGGAACTTAGTTGAGGATGTAGGAGAATGACTAAGTTTTTCTTGGTTTGTGGGCTCTTACTATGTAGTCTGTTGCAGTGTGTGAAAAAGATGTCAAAACACAGGCCTTTCTGAAATGGGAAGTTTCTCTTTATGGTACTTTACCTTACATTCAGATTTCAGAGGACTTATGTGGAAGCTACCCTCAGACTTTGATTTACTGCATAGTAGTTCTCGTATACTTAAAAGTGCTGCGCAACCCATCTGTAGCATTCTCTCACTCGTAACATTGTTTCTTCAAAAGTTTTTCTGTTTCATGGTAACTTGTTAAACTGATTTACTCCTTGTTCAGTCATCCAGCCGTTATTCAACATGGCAAAGCAGGATTATTTTCTCAAAAGCAGCTACAAATTAATGAAAATGGAGTTGATATCTCTGTGAGGTGGGGGGTGCGTCGCTGGAGGACTGATGGTATCATTTTGCAAATTTGTAAATATTTCTTCAGGAAACCTGTCTGCATTGCATCAGGAGACAAGAGGAGGATAAAATGCTTTATAATTAGATGATTTAATATGCAGTTGCAGAGATAACTCACAACTCCAGTTTTGGTGATGCTACTGAAAAGTTGAGTTAGTAAAGGCTACTGGTAAGTTTCTAGGAAGTGACTAAATTTTTTTTTGTCTTTTAATCACCTTCCTGTGAAATGTAAGGCCTTTATGACTTACAGTGTCTTGGGGCACCTTTAATTCATAGCATAATACTTCTGTTGTTGTTTTATTCCTCTTCCTGTGCTTCAATTTCCTGATTTTTTTTTCTTTCCTTCCTATCTTACTCTGGCTTGCCATATTCCAAATAGGTGAGCTCCATTCAGTAAAGAAGCCTTGTGTCTGAATTTCTTGGTATATGAGAGGCGTTCTTCTGAATCAGCTCTAAAACTCTTGGAAGTAGCTTTACCTCAGGAGTACGTGCTCTCCTTGCATTCCATATGCAAAACTGGGAACAAGATCACCTTCTTAAACCATGAAAGTGGCTGTGTCTACAAAGTGACTTGACAGGAATGCTGTGAGATGATAGGATATACAAGTGGTTGATTGCAACTCTGTCAGTTGAAATGTGCCACTTGACATCAATATACTAACTAATACAACGGTGGAAGATGTTAAATATCTGTTCCCTTTTGTTTTCTATTTGGAGAAACATTTTGAAAAGGAGAAACAACAGGAGATGCACTAGAAATAAAGAAAATATTACACTGGAAAGATACTCTTGTCTTGAGATGAGGGCTCAGAGTTCTGTTTAAAATAACAAAATTACTGTTTTTGTAGAAAAAGCCAATCTGACTTTTTCCGTACAGCTTTATGAAATAGAAGACCTACCCTTTGTGGCTAAAGGAAAGGTCGGTGGCTTGCAGTAATGTTCATGTTGGTGCTCCATGATATCATCTTTCCAATAGGTTAAGAATTACTGATATTCACTGGGATGTTGAGTGATATGAATCTGAAAAGCAATAAAACAATGCTATAAACAAGCAAAGCTTCTCTGAATATCTTAGTCTTGCTTGATGGGCCTTAAGAGTTCTAGAAACATCACAAGATGGATGTCTGGTATTTTCTACAAATGACAGATATTGCATTTTAGCAATTTTGCTTGTGATCATAGGATCATGAGAATATTGTTTGAAAAAGAAAACCTCTTCTGGAGAACATCTAAATCAGGCCAGCAGCATTTGCAAGCAGTAAGGGAGGATCATGGAGTTAAGAATTACAGAAATAAAAAAGCAAGGGAAGTGGTGCGAACAGATTTGTATGAGGTTTCTTTATTGAAATATTTGGGTTGATAACATTGCCTTTTGTTTAAAAACTGATGTCTTTTTAATGCAAGGTGGTTTAGGATTGCTTTTCCTTGTAATGTTTCAACTTTTACAAGCTTCAGCAGGTGATGTTTGTTTATTCAGTCGCTGTTTTGGAATTCTATTTGAAGGCAAATACAATATGTTAACCTGCAATGCATGAAATGAAATTTATTAATTCAAATAGAAAAAAATGTGTTTAATACTGATTTTATAAAACAAGATTTTCTTCTGGCAAGGTCCTCTAAGAAAAACCATTATAATGTATAATAGAGAGGTATATTTGTAGCCCGAACTACGAGATATTTAGGGATAACTGCTTATTCTGCAGGTTCTTTCTGTTTAAAGTTGTGGAAGTCTTAACAATCTGTGTCTTAGTTCCCTACCAGCAAAGTGGAAGTACCATGATATGTTCACCATTCTGTTGTCTTCTTACACTCAAAAATGTTTAGAAACTACTGCGTTGGAGTAGATAAATACATAAAAACGATAATATTTCCGTTTAGAATCTATCTATGATGTAAAACTGAAGGAAAAGCAGCTACCAATTTTTTAATACTAGGACGATTAATTTGAAAGACTAGTATGGATCCCCTTGTGTCATATGCCCATTGATAGTATATTCCTCTTTAAATCAGGTCTGTAAATTCAAATCTAAATCTAACATGAAAAGCCCAATTTTAGTTATTATGGAAGAGTTTGTGTGTATATGCATCTCCACATAATTGTGAATTACAGTATCAGTTGCAAATATGGACTGCTAAAGGTACAACTTCACTTTCTTTCTGTGCTTAACTTTGCTTAATGTAGTTTTAAATCAGTTCTATTTAATAGCTTCCTTTCTATGGTTATTCATGAGAGTGGATGAAGTGACTGATTAAGCATTTGTGCCTTGCAAACCTAGTGTTCTAACAAATAATCGTAATGGTCTTGTCTGCATAGTGAAGTGAGGAGCTGCAGCCAGTCTAAGGCCATTTCAGGCTAACAGTGTTACACTGGCATAAACTAGCAGAAGATTAGTAGCAGCTTCTTTTACTAACTGTTTCCTCATGAGTTCCTGGGGGACAGAAGAAGTTATTCCAGAGCTCCACAATAATTGGTTGTCCACAATCACTTTTATAGAAGTTAGACTTCTGTGAAAAATTAAGCTGTTAAGAAATTTGAATTAGCAGGCCTCTCATGCTCTCTCTCCACATCTACGTTATATCCAAAACATGCTGATAGGAACAGTGGTGGCCAGTTATAAAACAAAGCTATTCTATAGGTAACTCTTCCAAAACTCATAATCTATTCTATCTTCCTACACGAAGGCTGGAGAGGGACTTTTTACATGAGTGTCCAGTGACAGAACAAGGGGTAATGGTTTTAAACTGAAGGAGAATAGGTTTAGATTGGATCTTAGGAAAAAATTCTTCAGTATGAGGGTGGCAAGACTCTGGAATAGATTGCTCAGAGAGGTTGTGGATGTCCCCTCCCTGGAGATGTTCAAGGCTGGTTTGGATGAGGCCTTGAGCAACTTGGTCTTGTTAAGGGCATCCCTGCCCATGGCAAGGAGGTTGGATTAGATGATCTCTAAGGTTCCTTCCAGCCTAAGCCATCCTATGATTCTTAGGAAAGGCAAGCATTAATTTATTGTATATTCTATTCATTAATGTTCACTTGCAGATGTCTCATGATTTGTTTTTGGCCTGTGGAGCCTGTTTAGGTCTGCTCCAGAGGATGGAACTGTTCCTGGTACGTACACATCCTATGGAGCACACTCCAAAGAGTGCTGCGGCGCTGCATGCAAATTACCTGTGGTCTTTATATTTTGGCACATTCTCTACTTTGCATTAAAATGTTGACAAATCTTGGTTGGCTTATTCTGCTAGTGAAAGGATCTTTGGGAAAATTAATGCCAACTATTTCATAGCCTGAGAAACTTTATGCTGTGTTCCATGTTCTGTAAAAGGCAGTATGAGGCTGCTGTGCTCTCACAGTGTTTCTGACAAATTAGCATCAAGCTTTGCTGTTGGGAGCCATCTGTGGAAGTCAGGCATGAGATGTGCTGGTCACTTCTTAATCTATGCTGTTTAGAGAGGCTGTGTGGATGTGATGTGCTTGGTGCCCGCACCTGTGCTTTCCCCTTATCCAGTAATGGGGCTGTCAAATCTTTGTGCGCAGTGAATTTTCTGCTGTTGCAATTCTCCCGTCACCATAGTACCTTCACTGTAGGGGGTACTGTCATGGTTCTAAGTTGATGATGAGCTCTCTTATTGGCTGATAAGACAGAAACTAATGTTCTGAATCAGTATAGATATGCCATGGAGTATTGGATCAAAAAAAACCCAAACGCCACTCCAGATTCTATAAACAACTCTGAAATTTAATCTCTTGGCCAAGTCATACGCAGTGCACTAAATACTTATTAAGGATAATCTGTTTCTACTTTTAGAACAAACATTAAATGGCAGATGCCCACAATTCTAATACCAGATGCCAGTGATGGAAAGGATTTGTGACCTAAATACTCCTGACCAGTTTCCTCCCTAAATGCACATTCACAGTGGCACATGACTTAACTGATCTAGGTAACTGGAGTGGACTTTATCTCTGCTTGTGTCAAGATGATTGATACACTGGCAAGGTGCCGTTGATACCATTCTATTGAACCAGAATATGCCTTGCTTACTCTTTTGAGAGGGAAATAATCTATACTAAGCATGGAGTTACTGTTTAGTGAAATCATTTAAAATGCTCTGACTTCAGTGTGGAAGCCTGTAAACCAGTGCTTTATCTGGGATCTGAAAGTACTAAAAAGTATATTGCTGACCATCCCCAAACGGGGAACTCTTGGGTATTTTGGGTTCCTTCCTATTGCACAGGGAAAGTACTCATACCAGTGCTGATGTGTAAAGATTAGGTTCTCTGGGGGAGAGAAGAGTTTGTGAAGACAGAGTGGATTCAGGAGGCTTGTCTTTTCCAGCCCAACTAGAAGTCATAAGCTCACTGCATAATTAGAGGTCCTTTTCTACTATTTTATGTGTAAAGTCTGATTAGACTGCCATAATGGTCTCTTGGAGCTTTGTATTGAAACAAACAAAAATATTTTCTCCTGTGAAATTCTACGATCTAGGTTACCCAAGGTAGAGGAGGTTCCTTTTATTTCAGAATGACTTGGCATCTTATATACTGTTTTTTATTTATTTTTTATATACATATGCACACACACTTATTTTCTTTTTAAACTTAAATATTTTCTAACAGTCCTCACTTTTGCCTGTCTGGGACTGTATGTGCCTGCAGATGGTGTTTGAGACAGGGACCAAGAGGTCCCTTTCTATGGTGGATCCTAGCATTGGTTTAAAGGCTAGTGATAATGCCTTGGCTGCTGAGATGACTGTGCACTTGTCACTGACTATCATGCCCCACGTGTTGTTGGTCACCCTTGCAATTTTTTAAGTGAACAAAGGCTGCTGTACAACTAGCTCTAGCTTGACAGATTTTAATATCTACCTACTCCTCTGGACCCTAGCTGACAGGGCAAGTTTTATGTAGTCTCCTTTGAGGTGAATGGGATATTATTTGTTTTCTCTTGTACAAGTGTTGTTCCTGGGTTGATGATTGAATAGCTCGTCACAGATATCCAGTCTAAAGTTTCAGCAATGAGAACCATTTAAAGTATTTATATTCATAATCTCCATTTTCACCAGGAATATTATGTTTGTATCTTCCCCTCCAAAAGTAAAAACAACTAGTTAAACAGAAAAGCAACCGCATTGCTGCGTATAATGTCTGTGTTTATACGTTTTGAGGTTAAAATTAGTCCTTGAATCTAAATGTGTCTACTGTTGCATCTTTCTTTTCCCTCTAAACAAAACTTCTTTTTGATTTATTTTTTTTTCTGCTGCCTGCTTTCAAGCATTTTCATCTTTTCTGTATTTGTTTTCTCCTTTCCCATCAGTTCTGTTTGTCCCCTCCATACTGGCCAGCCATTCATTAATGACATGTGGTAGTGCTTTGTTGGAAATGTTCTGGTTTTGTAGATGGATTAACCTTCAAATATGGAACTGTGATGCTTTGGTTCAGGTTTGTTTACAGTGCCTTTCATCAGATAAAGAGGAAGTTTGATCAAAACTTTATCCCCTAATTCTAGTGATTTGCCAGAAGACTATATGGAAAGAGAGACATTACTGATACTGTATGGTGAATCAGAATTGTATTGGAAATTCTAACTAGAAGCAGAATTTTAAGAATATGAGATGTAAAAGAAAATCATAATGAATCCTTAGCCTCTTGTTAGAGTTGATGTTATCACTAAACATGTTTACTGTTAAATCATATTTGAATTTCTGTGTCACATCTAGAGACTAGGAATGTAATGTAGATGAAACAGAAGAAACTTCTGTGTTTATTTCTTGGCAGTGAAACTAAATTACTTTCTAAAGACATCTGAATACAGAAAAGGTACACAAACATGGCTGAAGCAAATTAATTTGAAACATTTGTTCATTTGTAGAAAGTGTTTCCTTCTTTTTGCCTTTCTCTGCTTGCATATTCCAAACAAAACAATGCTAGTATGCCAAACACAGCTTATCAGCTGTAGTGGGAAAAAAAAGAAAATACTGGAAAATGTCAATGTAAAATAACAACAAAACATGATGTTCTGGTCTAGTAACAAGTTAAATGCACTCCCTTCTCTTTTGTAAGCTTCTAGTGGTACAAATGGGGAAGAAATACTTTAGAACTGTAGTAAGCAGTGAAAATGGGCACAGCCTGTGTTGCAGTTTGTGGTCAATCAGAGGATTCTGCTACTAAATTCGTAAATTAAATTTCTGTGTCTCAAAAGGCAGTGATGCTCATGATGTGAAGAAAAAAGATCCCCTTCATCTTTAATCCTAGTATATAACAGCAGATTTTGACAGCATTACTTGGAGAATCTTCTTTTGAACAGGAGTGCAGTTAATTGGTGGAAGAATAGGGTTGTGTTTTGGTTTCATTTTTTTTCTTTTAAGTGAGGGCAGGGATTTATAGGAAAGTATTTTATACCAAGAGGAGAAGTTAACTTTGACTTATCCCACACACATGTTTTAGGAAGAGCAGTGTCCATTGGGAATGACTCTTTGTTAGTGACAGTGCCTCTCTGAAAAGCTTAAAGCAAGATGGAAAAGAAAAGGGTTGGAGGTATCACATTCCCCTCTGACCTAGTCACCAGTGCTAGAAATTTCCAGTATGTTTACTTTGAGTTTTAGTGAAGTAATACATAATAATATATCCTCAAAAGCATTGCAGCGTAGATTTTAGTCAAAATACTGTTTAGGAAAAGGTCTGTGTGACAGTTGCATCATTCAAGCACAGATAGGACAGAATTATAGGGAAGTGCATGATAATACACATGAACAGCACATGTCTGGGAGGTAGAGAGTCCTTATTACACACTGTGATATTCATATAGTGTATCAGCTGCCCACCTTAGTCCTGGAATATTTTAGTATGCAATAATATCTCTTTATTGTGAAATGATTTTTTCAAAAGTTGAGGGCACAACTTTTATAGAAAGACGGATGAGCAACCAGAAACAGAGGTGTATAATGCATGCATCCTTTTAGAGCATGATAGGTATTTAAGTTTTTGTGTGTGTGGCTGCAGTTCTTCAGTGTATGACAGAACCGATACAAATAGTTCATACTGACTTATAGCTGTTTAGGCAGTACTTTGCAGTATTTAAAATAATAGAATTTTGTCTTGAAAGATAGTTTTGGCTTACTTAATATTTTTAAGAATGAGCCTATGTAGTTTATTACTTGTACCAGGTTGTGAAGGTGGTATAGATGGAAAGATGAGAAGTGTGGCTAGCTCTTTCACTGCATTTTTAGCTTACCCAGAAGAGTATTGTCAAGACTGTCCTAGACAATAGGATATTTTTCATATAATAGCTATTTACACTAGTGCTACAGCAGGTGAGCAAACATTGATATGACTGGTTTTGGAGTCGTGTATACATACACAAATATTTCTCTTAAAAATAAATATAAAAGGTTAAGTGATGTAGGCTTGAGAAGAACACTTATGTTGTTACTGCAAAGAGTCATGCCTTAAAAGAAATGCAGAATCTCTTTGACAGAGTCTGTGATAAGCAGGCAAATGAGTCTCTACTGACTTGCATGGATGCAGCTGCCGTAACTGTGTCTAAACTCAAGTTCTGTTACTCGTTTTTGTGAAGTGCAGATGATGGAATAAAAACCATGAAAGCATGCATATGGAAATTCAGCTTATATTAGTTTAGCAAATAACAAGGAATGTAGAATTATGGCATGCTGTAACTGACACTGCTTGTGAGAAACTTTCTTCATGTTCATGTGTCTCTCATCCTTCTTAAGATCCCCTTTTCCAGTGAGAGTGAGACTGTATTTTATGTTTGGGTTGGTGGTGGGGAAGCTTCTTTCTGTACTTGAAGCACGCTGTGACATCTAGACAGATATTAGTCAGTCCTTCTGATGAGATTTGATTCCACTCTGTACAGCCTCCTTGAGCTCAGTGCAGCTGGTGAAAAAATACTTGCTTCACACAAGTTTTTCTCTTAAGAATAAAAGCCCAAAAGTTTTCCTCTCTTCTCCAGTGATGACCAATACTTAGCTTGGTCTCCACACCAAATATAAATGTTTTCTTTTTTGAAGATGATGAAAGTAGAAATCTTTTGTGTTCTGCATTCAGTAATGCATCATATGGATTTGTACGTCATATAGTTATTTATTTATATAAATATTGTGTGGTTTGGCATTTTTGTTCTATATTATGTTCTTTGATTTTTCTTTAGAAATGTGTTTTGCTTGCTTTCTTCTACTGTTATTTAACAAGCTAGGAGGCTTGTTAATGAATGAAATATTTTTTTCCCTGCTTTGGAAGCTTGCGTCTATGCAGTCACATAAGCTTCTTGAAAGAAATATACGAATGAATGACTATCTTAGCAGCTGGCTACTTCCTGACCTGAATGATAGAGGAGCCAACGTAGAGAAGTGCTCTGCTGGGTCTCATACTCACAGACAAGGAGGGACTCATTGAGAATGCGAAGGTCCAAGGCAGCTTTGACTGCAGTGACTATGAGATGGCGGTGTTCAGGAACATGAGAAGAGAGAGCAGGGCAAAAAGCAAGATCACAACACTGAACTTTAGAACAGCAGACTTTGGCTCTCTGACTTCAGAGATCTTGGTAGAATTCCATGGCAAAAGGCCCTGGAGGGAAGAGAGGCCCAAGAAAGCTGGTTAATATGGAAGGATCACAATCTTCAAGCTCAAGAGCAGTCTATCTCAACGAGTAGAAAGTCAGGAAAAGGGAGGCCTATGTGGCTGAACAAAGAGCTTCTATGAAAACTGAAGCATGAAAAAGAAGCATACAAAAGGTGGAATCGGGAACTGGTAACCTGGGAGGAACACAGAGACTCTGGACATACAGACACAGAGTTAGAAAAGTCAAAGCCCAGCTGGAATTGAATATGGCAAGCAATGTCAAAGCCAACAAGAAGAGCTTCTGTTAGGCAGCAACAGGAAGACTAGTGAAAATGTGGGCCCACTGCTGGATGGGGCAAAGGACTGGTGACAGAAATCATAGAAAAGGCTGAGGTACTTGATTCGTTCTTTGCCAGAGTCTTTAGTAGCAAGACTGGCCTTCAGGAATCCCAGGTCCCAGAGGCCACAGGGAAGATCTGCAGCAAGAAAAACATACCCTTGATGGAAGAGGATCAAGTCCCAGCAAACTGGACTCGATGAGATGCACCTACAAGTACTGAGGGATCTGGCTGGTGGTGTTGTGAAGCCACTCAATTATCTTTGAATGATTGTGATTATTAGAAGAGGTGCCTGAGAACTGCGGGAAAGCAAATGCCACTGCTGTCTTCAGAAAGGACAAGGAGGACCCAGTGGACTACAGGCAAGTCAACCTCACCTTGAACCTGGATAAGTGGTAGAAGGACTAACACTGGGAAGCGTTTCCAGGCACATGAAGGGCAAGAAGGTCATCAGGAGTAGTCAGCATGGATTCATGAAGGGGAAGTCATGCTTGACCAACTTGATAAAGTTCTGCAATGAAATGACTGGCTTTCTAGACTAGGTGAGAGCGCTGGATATTGTTTACCTTGACTTCAGGCCTTTGACACTGTCTCCAGTAAGATCCTTGTAGAGAAGCTGATGAAGTACAAGCAGGATGAGAAGACTGTGAGGTGGAATAAATATTGATTGAATGACCGGGACCAGACTTTGGTGATCAGTGGTACAAAGTGGTACGGAGTTGGAGGCCGGTAGCTAGCGGTGTGCCCTAGAGAGCATTAGAGACCAATTCTGTTTAACATCTTCATTAATGATCTGAAAAAAGGGACAGAATGCACCCTCAGCAAATTTGCTGATGAGACAAAACTGTTAGGAATGGATGATACACCAGAAGATTGTGCTGTCATCCAGAGAGACCTCAACAGGCTCAAGAAATGAGCTGTCTAACACCTCATGAAATTGAAGCTGTGAAGTTGTTTGAGAGTGTTAGCTAATTTTATAACATATAAAATGTAATAAGAGCACATAAGAACTATCTGAAGGTAAGTATTGATTTATACAGATTCTCATATATTGGTAAATAGATAGGAGATATATAAACTCGTTTGTCAGCTAAAAGCCATAGACCTGATATCTCTTCTTCTGGTTCCCATCCTCCTGCCAACTCTGCTTTCTTTCATGGGAGACTGACTGTGATGTGGTACTCACTTTAAATTATTTCCTAAATAACTCTGTTGCTATGGCAGCAGCAGCTGCTGCTGGAATTTACATGCAAAGCATTCCAGTGAGGAAATTTACAGAAAAGGCATTGAAAATGGTCAAGTTTGTCAGCGTTTTTATAGCCCACCCACAAAGCAGTTCATTATGCATCTCTTTGCTGGAAACCAGAAGATCTGTTATGGCTGGCACAGCTAGCAATGTAATAGAGGAAGGCGCAAGCTATCTAATCTTGGCTAATTTGTTTAACCCTTGCAGGGTGTCATTTGCTACTGTACAGGAACAAGACCTCAGTTTGGTGTTTATCACTATCATATGATTAAGTGCAATATCATTTTATGATTTTGTTTACAAAATAAAGCTGAGGTCTTTGGGAAAACAGATTTTCTTAAAAAATATGAAGACTATACAAATATACTAATTTTAAAAGCATTCTAACATGGCTTTTGAAAGTGTTATAGGACTTCTAACCTTGTACCCTAAGACCTGCTAGCTAGAGAGAAGCCCAAGTACTGTTGCAATCACTTCAGGAGTGGTTTTGTATGTAGACTGAAGGGATTATGACTAGCTGAAAGGGTTGAGTACATTTTCCTTTTCCTTCTAAAACTTTGTGGTAAGATTATAATTTATTTGTGAGTAGCAGTAGTGAATGTAGTAATTTTGACTCAAGGAGAAGTAAACTTGTACAACAGCCTTTGAAAGTTCTTGCTGAAATGGAATAATAGATTTGAAAAACTACCATAAAAGTTAAAAGGCTTGTGTGGTCCCTGATATTTAAGATTTATTTTCTATTCTTTGGCATTCTATACTTCTTGAGGTCTCCAATCAGTAATTGATTTAACCTTTCTTTGTACTGTGCTATGAAGAAATACATGTGTCATATGGTACATATGGCAGGTACATACATCAAAATAGTTTGTTGATGTCTAAAGTCACCAGAACAGGGAAGAAAGCTGAAGTATTTTAGGCTGTTCTCTGTAACCAAAAGCTTTTCCTATTCTTCACTCATACTGAGGCAGCATTGTTCATTCTGATTGCAATAATTTGATGAGACAGGTTGCTGATCAGTGAGCAATTCTCTGTTCCTGTAGAAACTCCATCTGTAAGGATAGAGTCCAGAAGTTTAGAAGTCATGCAGTGCTAGTCAAGAAGTGTCCATAGTGTGATGCTGCTTGAGCTGAGGAGAAAATCAGCTTCACTCAGCAGCTGATTAATCCACCTTCTCTGTAAGGAGCTTCAAAGCCTGTGTTGCCCTGTCCAAGGTGAGGGTTAATGTTCTTCATTGCACTAAAACGTGAGTAAATAACAGATGCTTCATTTTCTCTGGTATAAGTGGTTTATAGGCCCTTTTTGTATGGATGTACAAAATAATAACAAAGACCATATTTTTCAGTGAGGAAGTAGACAGTCCTTTATTTCTTGCTATGTTGTAAGGCTAGAGCAATAAATGTAGAATGCCTCTATCCATTTTATTTATCCTTTATAAGGGAGCTGGGACTTCTTAGCCTGGAGAAGACTGAGAGGAAACCTTATAGACATTTATAAATATCTAAAGAGTGGATGCAGGGAGGATGGAGACTGACTCTTCTCAGTGATGTCCACTGACAGGACAAGGGGCAACAGACACAAGCTGGAACACAGGAATTTCCACCTCAACATGAGGAAAAATGTCTTTACTGTGAGGGTGACAGAGCACTGGAACAGGTTGCCCAAGGAGGTTGTGGAGTCTCCTCTGGAGACTTTCAAAACCTGCCTGGATGCAATCCTGTGTAATGTGCTCTAGGCAATCCTGCTTTAGAGGGGGTGGACTGGACTAGATAATCTCTAGAGGTCCCTTCCAACTCTGACAATTCTGCAGTTCTTTTTGTCTGTTCATCTTTGTTCCCATTCAGTTGCTGTAGCTTAAATAGTCACATATTCAAGAATAGGAAAAAGTAATTTCAAATATCCACACTTTACAGTGTGCTTCTGAATCTATTTAAAATCTGACTGGCTGGCAGCATGGTTAACTTTGCAGAGTGGGGAGTAACACATCCTATACTTTGAAAAATTGGATGAAGTCGTTACTGCATTTTATACGCTTCTAGAAATAAACGTGATTAGTGACAACACTTCATGTACACTGGATATCAAGATAGCTACTCATGAATGCTTGTTCTAATAAAACAATGTTCTTTGACCTTGGCATACCTTAAATCAAGGATTGCAAAACTTTCTGCTGGCATAAAACCAATACGAATTGTAATCTTAGATCTATGTTACAGTACCTAAAACAGAGATGTATTAAAATACAAACTACAGCATTAATTGGGGATTTTTAAGTAGGATTTGAATCTTAAAAGTGCATTTGCCTGTGAAATCATTTGCAACAAACAGTGGTATATCCACAGGGCTGAATAAAAAGTGCAAGTGAAAAATAAAGGCCTTCACAAACATTTTTTTTTTTTCCCTACTAATATAGAAAAGCTGTATGTACAAACTATTTCATCAAAGGGAGATGGAGAAAACTACATGACCCTTGGCAAATTTCAGTGCTTTTCTTGCCACAAGGAAGTATGATGACCTGTTATACTGTAAAATGACACAGAAAGCCCAGAGTTTCAATAATATTCCTGTTAAGTCTGGCAAAAAAGCAAGTTATGCTGCATTTCACTGAATCAAGTACCTGAAGTTTGTCTTTATATATAACCTGTTACTGTTTGAGAAATTTTGTTATGTATAAATAATGAGACATAGTAGAAAGGTGATATACCTTTGCACAAGAGGAAATATCTTAAATATATTTAAATTCACAACTAGTATTTCTGTAGTTATAAATTACTGAATGAAGTAAATACAGTACTATGCTTTATCAGTTCTGATGATCAGGCTACTTGAATAACTAAGGGTTGCATGGCAAATACAGATGTCTGTTTGCAGAATTCTTGATTAACCTCTAATTGTAATCCTTTTTTTATATTGGATATATAGGTATTTCAAATGACTTTTCTGTGAAGTCTGTCAGTGTGCTATACCTAAAATGAAAAGAGGGATTTGAAAGGAGTCTTTGTAGGATGTGGCTATGTGGTGGAAGCTACTTTGATGTCTGGTTTTGTCTGGAAATGAAAGAATAGATGAAGCAGGGTAGTGGTATACTGAAACGGTTGTATTGTGGGTCCGAAGGTCTTGTCAGTGATCTACCATTAGTCTTGGACAGACTTCCTCTAGTCTATGTCATCTGCCTTCTATGCCTGTTTTTAAGTATCACTGGCTTTGTTGGCCTGCTTATGGATATTGCTTTCAAAATTCATCATTCAATATCTTGGAAACAGCACTTAATACACAGTTGAAGATGCATGCCAAGATTGGCACCTGGGGTTAATATTGTCCTGAGCAGAATTATGATGAAATAAAAATATGTTTCTGGGAAGGATGTATTCCTTTTGGGCAGGGCACAGCTAGTATCCCTTTTATGTAATCAAATAATTTTGCACATTTCAATGAACTCTATAGAGTTCCCTGCTATAACCTACTGAAAATACAATCAAGAAGTTGATAGTCATTGTTGGAGAAATTTGTTGATGGTAGCTTAGTAAGCAGAACTTCTTTCAGTTGTAGCTTGCTAAGTTAAAGAGGTATGTATTGGATTCATATGTAATTCAGTTCAAGTCACCGAATGCTAATGAAATGTGTCCTTTATTGAAATAAGCTTGCATTTTGTGTGTTGAGAATTAGAAGACTTCATACATTCAAAATGACAACTTGCATCAGCATTCTCATAAAACCTTTTTAGCTGAATTTGGCTGACTTCAAAGAGAGACATTTTTGTCAATCTTTGATGATTATGTATCCTTGAATGCTGTAAGACAGAGCAGTTTTGAGACAGAAGGTTGGAACAAAGTCACAGCACGCCAGAGCAAATCAGCTAAACAATAAATATTTTGCCAAATAATTTTAGGTCTGTTCAGCCTTCTTGTCCTGAGAGAGATCTTTCTTCTTGCTCTGTGATCCACTAGGTTAATGGTCATACGTGTCTTCTGTTTGTTTGGAGTTTTAAACACATTGTGCCCTTCTCATCATTAACCAGTTTAGAGTAAGCGTACAAGGCTCACAGTGGCCAGAAATTCTGTGCTACTCTTCTGACGCCATTCTAAGTCCGAGTAACAATGTAAGGCCTAATTAGTCCTGAGGTTACATAGGACAGCCTGCATAGGGAATGACTGATTTAAAAACCAGATGTCTGACCTTGTCCACAGTATGCAACATTTTGAAACTCCACATTAAACTAGAATTATTTTAACAGCTCTTAGTGTCTGTGAAGTGTTTTTACACACTAAGAACAGAAAAATAAAGGTGATTTGCAATTTCAGTGACATGTCACAAAATTAAAAAAATAATTCTTGGAAGAGATGGAAAAAAGAAAGGAAAAGAATGAGATTTTCCTATATAGCAGTATGGAGGTAGAAATTAGTTTCTTTTCTGAAACACAAATTTCCATGCTTATCATGTGTAATGGTTTGCTGAGGGCAAGATAAGTGGCAGCTTTTCAGAATATGATGATACGAGAAAAAGCTGAAAAGTTATCCATTCCTGAAAATCCTACTTTTTATCCTAAAAGCAGAGACAAGCTGTGATTAAACTCTTGCCTAAGCTATAGATGACCCAGTTAAAGCTTTGTTCATAACAGAAACTGTAACTTTAATCAAGCCTGACTATAAATCTAATTATGTTTCAATGTGTATTTAAGATTGAGAATGCATTTGTACTTAGCTGGAGGCAACAAGTTGCAGCTTCCTGTATACAATTGTTTTTGTGCTTGAGAATGAATATATTGTGTAATTCTGTTTATTTTTAATTGATTGAAAAATTCTTATGTAAGTCTTAATGTATTTCATCTTGTCACAAACACTTTTTAACGTCTTCCTCTATGCACACAGCTGATTTTTCTAAAGATACACAACCTGCAGTTTCCTGCAGCTTGTTTGGACTTTGCAGGCAGGAGTTTCTTATCACATGAAAATAAATAGGAGCAAAAGAAACCTGATCTAAATAATTTACCTGTAAGTAGTTTTATTATGCTTGTTGTTTCAGCAGAGAATGGAATAGAGGAGGAGTAGTGGTTATTAGAAAGTAAAATATTTAATATTTTTGAAAGAATTGATCTTTGCTGTTTCTAAAATATAAACCCCCTCAACTTTCAGAGTGAAGTGTATGAGCATTGCTTTGGAGTAAACTTAGTACTGGAAGGGAAATGACTATCACTGAAAAAAGAAAGCTGTATCACTTAGGTCATTAGACTTGTAGGCCATGGTCTTGGTAGTTCCTCACTGACATTGTTAGCTTCATGGAGTAGTCTTACATATTCCTTGTATTTGCCTTCCAAGGTTATGTGTCAGATTAGAAGTAATAGACATAACAACCACCTGCTTATTGGAGGTAAATGTATGAAATAGTTAAATTTCTGAATCAAAAAGAAAGCTAAATTGAGTGGAACCTCAAAACAATACAGAGAAAATACCACCTGTCTTTCCTTTTTCCTGTTCTGTGTCCCCTGGGTGTATTTTGTTTGGTGAAAATTTTGTATGTCAATAAAAAAATTCAAAGATTAAGCAAGATGAGACAACTGGAGATAGAGGAGTTGATGCAGAAGAGGAATAGAGTGTTTCAGCTGAACAAGCGAGCAAAATTATGGGTTTGTGTGTGTGTCTCTCTTCCTACATTCAGAAGAATTGAATTTAATTAATTTTAAGCAGGACCCTAACTGTGATATGTAGGTCTAACAATTTTCCTACCTCAAGCAATTTTTCATTGTCTGCAGTAAGCTTGAAGAGTCTTGAACTAGCTGATCAGATGAGATGTGAGAAACAGCACCCTTCTCTTTGCAAATAAGTGCTAATTCTGGTGTCAACATGTTTCCTGCAATTTCTCTGTGTAAAAATTAGGTCATTTGCCCACTGGTTTGTTTTTTTTTTTGTGAGAGAGAACCCTGCTATAAATGATGCTATGCTTCTTGCATGTTCTCCAAATGACAGATATGACTGGAAAGGGAGTGAGTGGTTAGAATTCTCAGTGGGTGAGGGCTACTGGAAGTGACTCACTTGTGGATTATGATTGGCAAAATGAAGAGGGATCCTTAAATCTGTCCTGAATCGGAGAAGGATTTAAATTGTCTTGTAATACAGCTGCTGATTTGAGGGGAATAATAGGTGGCTGACATATCTACTGTTTTTTCGTCTGTAGCAATCTGAACCAAGAATCTGACCTAAATTATGACACTGTTATCTCATGGCTCAGACTTGCTTTGTTGCAGAGTGGAGAAGAGAGTTGTACTAATCATGGAGGCATTCTTTAAATTAGTTGCTACATTTATAAAAGCACTTACTTTTTTCTTTTCTTGTTTTTTTTTTTTTTTCACCCACAGTCACAGATTGTATCTCCAAAGCAATAGATAAGAAACAAAAATTGTTTCAAAGTCTGTGGCTCTTGTGATTTTTCCAGTCTAAACTGTATGTGCTCTTTTACTCTGACATTCTTTGTTCTAACTGAACATCTTAAACCTGGAAATTTTATAGTGAAGTTGTATGAGGTTTTCAAGGATTTTTATTTTGCTTGTTGTAGCCTGTTGTCAGAAACAAGACTTCTTTTAAGTAAGTACCTTTTGGTTAGTTAAGCACAGTTAAATAACTCTTATTAGCACCAACACCTCCCTCCCATAACTGACAGAAATAATGGAATTACCTTTATACAAGCATATTTGCTGGGGGCAACTCATTTGAATTAAAGCTCAGAGCAGTCTGCCAACCAGTAAAGATCAAACAATCTGGAAGATGCCCTCCACCTCCTAAAACTTATCCACTCCACCCCAAAGAAGCAGCAGCATAACTCTGCCTTTGGGAATACTTGAGTGTGAAGGTCCCCCAGGGACTCCTGTGACCCGGCTTATTTAGTTGGATCCAATGTGCTTAATACTCTTCCTGATTGTCAGCAAGGAAAAGGGAAGTAGTTAGTGTATGGGCTTCGTTGATCCCAACCTGAATCACAATGTATGGCCTACATTCTTTCTTCTCCCTCTTCGCCTCCCTCCTTGTTTTCTTTAGCTTACCTATAGTATTCAAATATGTGTTAAATAGTTTAATGTTCTCATCTCTGGCTTCCACAACTGTAGCAGGTAGTAATTATTGTAAAATGGCAGACATAGCAGAGCTCCAACAACCCTTGCTCCAACAGCTAGAAAATTACAAGGTGTCAGTGTGACACTGCCTGAATAATTACATCAATATTTTAACTTAATTTTCATATTTTGAGTGAGTTTGCAGTTTGAGTTTCCCACGGATGCCTAAAAGTCAAGCATCAGAGTTAAGGTTTTGAGATTTGCTGCTGTTATAACATTTAACATTGCGTATTAGAGAATTTCAAAAATTTTAAGCTTTACTTTTTTTCTACAAAAGAAATAAACAGTTATGTGATGCTTGCAGAATATGCATTCTTACTTTCTGTACTTATTTCTCATTCATATGAATATAGAGATACAGACAGGAAAGAAGTTTAAGAATTCACGTCCTTATTCAAATACAGAATTTTCTAGTGTCTGTGCAAGTTTGAGACTTCATGGTCCCAAACCAGATCAATGACAGAAATGGGTGTAATCTTCAGAGTTTAAATGTGAACAGAAATGTTGCCCAGCTCAGGGCAGACATTCTGGTTTGACTTTCTAAGCATTCAGCTGCAGTTATGAACAGCAGTGTCCAATGCAGTCAATTGGATTTTAGGGTAAAATGACCCTTGTAACTGGCCAAGTTTGACCTCTACTCCTTTACTCTTGATTCTTGGAATTCTTGGTTTGTCTGAAATAAATTTTTTTTTAAAAAAAAAACTTTAGCACATCTTGTAGTTCATTGGTTTATGTTGTATCACTTTATGAACAACTAGAAAAAGCTTTTTATTATGGAATGTGTTGGTCAGTCTTAATAAGTGATGCTCTCGCCTCCATCTTCTGTTCAGCTAATTTTATTGTTGAAGACTGTCCACTGCTGGACAGAGCAGAAATATTGTCTTTCCATTTCACAAAATACAGTTTCAGCTCTTGTGAAGCATTAAAGCTGTGGAAATTCCTTTAGTCCCCACTGTGATAACACTACAAGTTAAATTTATTATTCTAACTGTTGTAGACTTGATAAGCAGTGGTCTAAACTCTCTCTAACCCCTCTGATCTGTTAGGCCAGTTTCACTGTAGGGCACAGGCAGATATCAACTTACAATATTAGAAATCGTGCCCTGCGGTTATGTTTTTTGGTGTCTTAATTAATTTTTGTCTGATTTACTGATAAGTGGATGTTGCTTTACAAGTGTAGAGTTCTGCATATCTCCAGAGCTATGTTGTCTTTGTCTCAGCACAGTGCTGGAGATGAACACCCTAGGCTTAGCATGATACTCTTTTCATTGCTTCCTCCAGTCCTTCTCTCTTCCCCCTCTGCTATTTGCAGACCATTAAGATTATTCTCCCTTATGTGGCAAAGTTTTTCAAATTCTTAATATAAATGGGATGTCTTGATTAGAAGTATGCAAGTCACTCGAAATTCACCATGGCTTTCAAATTTGTTAATAATTAGGTGTAACTTCTCAGAACATCTGGAACTGCCTCAGACTGCTTCTAGTAGTGTTTCTGGGCTTTTATAATGACATCTGAAGTCAGATTGTTACTTTTGGTTATCCACACATTTCTAATAGTTAAGCTTCTTTATTTGGTTGTCTTAAGGTAACTAA
This sequence comes from Apaloderma vittatum, assembly GCF_000703405.1. Taxonomy (NCBI): domain Eukaryota; kingdom Metazoa; phylum Chordata; class Aves; order Trogoniformes; family Trogonidae; genus Apaloderma; species Apaloderma vittatum. Next base: position 38,336 of record NW_009726480.1, on the reverse strand, counting down.
ATCTTTGAAAATGCTACTAACCTGAATCTCACCATCCCCTCAAAGTTATGTACTTGGCTTTGACACATGATCAAACCATGTCATTTCTTAGAAGTAGCATTTCTGTCGTAATACGTAAGTGCATGGTATAGCCCTGAAGCTGCTTTTACTTCCTAAAGATAAATTAAAATTCCATTTTGTGTCAAAGATATGGAAGTTGTTTGTTTGTAATCTGATACTGCAGCAAATTTATTTTATTATAAAAACCTGTGAAGTCAGATCTGTGTTCAAGAAGTCAAAGCTTAGAGCTTCTAGAGATTCACCTTAGTTCATTAGATGCTGTAGGATCTTACTCTGAAAAGTGCAAAATCTGATAAATCTGGACTTCTAGAAAAATCAGTAGAACCAATTACAGAATTAATCTGACTTTAAGCTTCCATGATCGATAATGTGAACTTCATGTTGTGCCTCCCCGATTCCTAACTTTTTTCTGGATTTTTTGATGTCTACGGGTTATCTGCTTATAGCAACTGTTAACAGAATCCTTTTTAAAGGAAGAGATTGTGGCTGTAGTTGAAGAGACTTCTAGCTTTTATACTTGTTGAAGGCATTATGAATTCTACTTGTCTAAATCCTACGTTATTTATCTTATTTTTTTTCAGTGCAACTTTCCTTTTCTTTTGAGAGAGCTTGTGCAAGCAAGGCATGGAAAATTTGTTCCTAAATCCCTAGAATGCTTAGGAGAACACTAACTAGCATCTCTGTCTTCCCACAGTTCTTACTATTGGCATGAGATCCAGAGACAGATTTTTTTGCTTTAGATTTATCCTCTCTATCAAAAGCCAAGTAAATAGAGAAGTATGAATGTTCCTGTTAATGCAGAGCTGAATTTAAAGCGTATGTTCTGCTATCTGGATTTTTTACTTTTTATTTAAATTCCTTTTAGGAAATACTTTGCTTTTTGGCATTATTCAGACATTGGAGCAAATGTGGTGTTACGTCTACCTTGAGAGCCTTGGGGAATAATGGCCAGATCATTTTAAACTGTAACTCAAGATCAGGCTTATGTTTGTTTGAAGATTAAGTTCAAAGTGATTTGCAGTCAGTACAAATGTCCACTTTCTGCCAATTTTGCCTCAGTTCTCCAATCATTTTTAGCACCAGCTCCAGCATGATTTAGAGTCAAAGCTATATTTGTTCTGCAATCGTACTAAGATTGCAATGGGTACGTAAGGCTCTTCTGAATTTGGCCAAGACTGCTAAGTGGCTGCTGGTGCCAGTTTGTAGGGATTGTGGCATGTTTTTTATAGTTGTTGTGAAAATTTTGAATTGCAGTTGGGAAACAAGAAGCTTTTTTAAAATGATACATATCTGAAAAAATATACATTGTGAGAACATGCTGTGTTTAACACTGAGAACTAAGTCTTATGTATTCCCTGGAAGACAGTAAGTTCTGCAGCTGGAGGTTTTTTTCATTGATTTTAGACTAAAATGTAAAATTTAGTTGTGTTGTGAAGTTTTGAATGTGAAAATGAACAGTGTGATGTCACGTCCTTCTTAGTGATAAAGTTTTCCAAGGCAAATCTTCATAATAGCTTAGAGTTAGAAATAGCTAAGACTTTTTCAATGCAAGAAGATGTAGCAGACAGATCAGTTTGTCTGAAAAGTGTATTTGATTAACGATGAGCTAGTTAATGGTGAGGCTGAAGTGAAACTGCAGAATTTGTAATTCAGAGCTCTTATGTCAGACTTTCTGCAAGTTCAGGCAAACATGACTTCAACAGCTTAATTGCAGTTTGTTTTTAGGGGTTTTTTTCCTATCAAAAAGCTACCCTACAGAATCTTGATTTTTTTTCCACAGAGATTGAGTGGCAAACTTTGCAGCTGCAGAATTAAAAAACATACAGGCTTTTGTATGGTTTGTTATTCAAATTTGGTAGTTTACTGATTACACGTATATTTTTTTTATAAGAAGTTTGGAATACATTATTCGGGAAAGTATGCATATTTCTTTTTAGCATGTTTTGGTCCATAACAAAAGTCTTTATACACTTTTTTTGTCTTGGAAGTCTAGTTGCACAGGATGAATTCTACCTCTCATGCTCTGCCTCTTACAATGTTTGTATCTGAGTTAATGAAATAGAGCTGAGTGAATGCTGCATGCACCATGATAGGTAATTGTGAATCTTAACACGATTTTAGCGTAACTTTACCTGTGTCAAACTGTTCTTATGCCTTTGCTTATATGACGTGGCATATCTTCAATAACAGATTAATGCCTATAAGCAGGGAGGAATCTTTGAAATGGGTGAGTCTTTCCATCAGAACTGTTTTTTTCATCATTTAGCTCCAAGTGTCCTGAGCAGAAAACATCATATTCTTTCCACAAGGACTTGAAATGAGTGCTGTGTACGTAGGTGCTGGTGAGTCAGAGTAAATACAAACATGAATTCAAGTTCAATAATGGAACTGGCCTTGAAAACCTGTGAAATATGCTCAATTTTAATTGAGATAGTAGGGACTGTCATCTTCTGCTCCAAATATCACTGCCAGGTGTGCCTGCCTGTAAAAAGAATTGAGTTACAAAAATAGGGAATTTTTTCTTTTTTAAAGCTTTATCTTTAGCAACATTGTGAACATAAAAGTAGAAGAATTATTGTGTGAAATTGTTCCTGCAATAGCGTTAGAATCAGATATTTTGCTTCAGGCTTGGTGTACTCCATGCAACACTATGCTGACTAACAGCGTGTTTCCTGGAAAATGTTACTTGACCTAGATGCTAGTGTTACGCATTATTTAGAGGTAGGAGGATTTGCTATGTCAGTTTTGGGAGGTTTAGCTGAGCAGGGAGGTTTGTATCACCATGAGTATTTGCCTTCAGTTTGAACCCAATTTTATTTTTCACTGATGACGGCATTAGACATGATCATCTGAGTAATCACTGGGCCCTCTCCCACTTCTCAGAGGGTAACTATGTGGTAGGTATCTAGCTCGGATGAGCTCATGAAACAGTTCTCCCCACACCACAGAACACATTCCAGCATGTCATAATAGACTGCATATGCTGCCAGATGGTGAAAATGCAAAGCTTCTTCAAATGCATAGTTTAAAATGTATGCTGTCTCCTTTCTCCATTATTTTTCTCTTCCCTTCAGGTTCTTGCTCACTTCTTTCCCACACCTTCCCCCATACTTTCATGTCTTCACTCTCCAGCACTGATTCTTTTCCCACCCCTTCACCCAGCTGCTTCCATTGCTCCTCCAGCTATTTAATTCCATACTTTGCTTCTTTCTTTTTCTCTGGATTTTTGCCACTCTCCTAATTTTAAAGCTTTAAATTATTCTTTTCTACATTTTTAATATGACTCTTTTTCCCATTTGTCTTTATAAGCTTCTTCATGAATTTTCAGTTTAGAGAGAAACTAAAGGGGTGCAGTTAACACTTGGCACCTTCCTCAGTATTGTGTGTGTCCAGTGGCACTTAAATCATAACAAATTCACCAGTTTTGCTTTCTGGTTATGTAAGATAATGTAGCATATTTGTTGCTAAAATCAAAGCACTTATGTACCTTAATATGGATAGCAAATGAGATTTCCAGAAAAAGCTTTGAAAGGCTAAATGACCACTTCTCAAATTGTGCCTTTCACAGATTTTCTGTTTTGCCTTGTTTTATTTGTACTTCTTTAGAACTAAAAGCAGTTCTAATAGTGGGTGGTAGGGTTACTTCTGAATTTCAAGAGACCTGAAATGCATTTGCTTTGTTTTAAATAAAATCTTTAATCCTTGATTTTCCCTGGTTATATTTTTGCAAAATAAAGCATCTTGCTCAGATCTTTAATCTTCTCATCTCCCCACCATAAATTCTCTGGTTTTATACAGTTAATGCAGCGCATGCAAACTTTTGCCAGTCTGATATATCCATGTGTCAGACTTGTGCATCTCTTGTCATCCTGGGGAATGTGAATTATCCTTTGAAAGGAGGAAATACAGGAGGAAAAGCCTTCCATTCAAAAGGGAACGTATCATATCCTCCCCCCCGCCCCCTTTCTTTTTAAGGGAAGATAGATGAGCAATGAGGAATAAAATGCCTTGAAAATAATCTGTCTCTATGTTCTAGTATTCTGTCATCGAGCCACTGTTTCTTCTGAATATTTGTTTTCAATTTCATATTAATTGGCGTCTATCCATTTATTCAGTGATCTTTTACCAGTGTTGAGCATAACTTTCCTTCTCTCTCTCTCCACTGCAATTTTCCCTGCCTCACAAATGAAGACCTAATTGTAACACGCCTGACAGAGGCTTGCTGTCATGGAGGGAAGCACGTGGCAAGGGGTGGCAGCAGCAATTCTTCTGTGTCTTCTCATCTCAAGATGATGGTGAATTCGGGTCCTTGCCCTACAAGGGAATAGATACTGTAACTGAAATCTCAAGTAGCTTTGAATGTATCACTGACCTTTTGGGTTCGATGGATGTGTTTTGAGATTATTTTTTCTATGGAAATTTTTAATCATCAAATATAAATTATGACAAAGAAACATGGTTTCATTTCAGCTCATTTAAATACTTCAAAATTGTTGAATAATCCAGCACAGCACCCAAAAGTCTAATTTGAAGTAATTTAACTAATTTGTCTTTGAACTTTAATGATGGTTTAGCTAATCTCAAAATATTTGAACTTTTTCCAAAATGCTTTTAGATTTCTATATAACAGAAATGTGGTTTTCCTCCTATTTTAGGACTGAAAAATACATTTGAATTTTTTTCTTCATGAGATAGAAAAAATCTTGGTCTAGAAGAAGCAGCAACTGTCTAGTTTTATGTTTAATCTTACTGATGTGTGAAGAGCTGAGATTTGTATTAAACTTGACTAGGTACCTGATTCTCTTGTTTCTATCGTCATGCCTAGTGTCCAACATCCCTCATCCAAACTGAGGCTATGTGAAGCTCTGATTCAAACAAGATGTGCTTTTGAGAATGCTGCGTGTTTCAGAATTATACGTTTAGGACCACTGTATTTTTATCTGAGGAAACCTAGAGAGATAGGAAGATGGATCAGTTGGTAGAGTACACATGATGTAAAAACAATTTCTTGGAGATTCATCCACTATATATACTCAGTGAATCCAGAATTTGCACTGCACTCAGTGTCCAGAATTACCCAGATTTGCTAGAAAGCTACAGACCAGGGCTCTGGCTCTTCTCAAATTACTGTAGACATACAGTTGATCTAGTCCCCCTGATTCTCTTTACGTTTGGGGAGGATAAACTCATACTTTGTGGGATTTTTGTTTTGGTTTTGTTTTTTGGTTTTTTTTTTCAGACAAATATACATGTTTTCTTTAAAATAGGGAGATCATGCCCTAGAGAAGACTGTTGGGTAAAGAAGAGAGCTCAGAAGGATAAACTTGCAGTGAGATGTCTGCATTGCCTGGTAAAGTCTATTCAAATGTTGGGAAATCCCAGATAAGCATTATTTGTTCAAGCAGCCCTTATAAGAAGGGTCCAAAAACCTTTTCACTCCCTGCTACATTGCACAGGTCCAGCCTAAACCCTGGTTTGCCCTGTCACTGTGGCTGGACTTTTTGGAGGCTTGAGACTGCAATAAAAGCTTGATCTGAGAAGCGAGAGAATAAACCTGTTACCAGGCTGAGGTGTTTTTCATATTAAAGAGGTATTTCAAGGCTTTGAGAATCTGTAACTTCTGAGCAAGCCTTTCACACGGATTCCCTTTACAGAATAAAATAAACCAAATCCCTCAGTCTTGAGTTACATAGTATCAGAAATACAGAAAACACTGGAAGAAAGGCAGTGAGCAAAGCCACTCAAGCACCACAGTCTAGATGGCAGCCTTGGAAAGGAGTCAAGAAGTGCTGTCTTGGTTTTCTAGAGGTGTTTTTAAAGAGCTGAAGAAAGTTAATTTTTTCACAACGATAGTCCTCGAAGTTTTAATGGGCTGCTAAAATAGCTCAGTGCTGTTGATGGGAAAGACAGATTTTCTTCTTTCTTTGACAACTGAACTTTTTATTTTACAGTCCTGCAAAATAATAATATAACTAAATAAGGTGATAAGAATATAGACTGAAGAATGCGAAGGAGGCATTGACTGGAAAGAGGAGTGGGTAATTTCACTCGTGATGAAAATCCCATTTTCCAAATGAATTTTAGCCCAGAGGATTAAGAGTAGATTGTATCTAATAAAATGCAAACCAATTCAAGAATTGAGCTTTTTATGTTATATCAGATGATGTGAACTTTTAACAAGTGCATCACTACTGTTGTCAGCCGTGTAGTCTTTATTTTCATAACCTAACAGGATCTGCAGTGCCACGTTCCCTGCTTTTGAGGACTGCCATAATACCCTACTGCACAAGTTCTGTCATTTAAAGATACACAGAACTGCACAGATGGTGAAAATAACCTCCACTGATGGTTTTGAGTAATGAAATGTAGATGAGTACAACTTCTCCAAGCTGTGGCAAGGCTGGGGTTGAAACATCAGCCTGCAAAGCAGAGAAAAGATCTGTGAGGTCAGTGAAACTCAGCGAATAATATATAAGCCCCAACATCCTGTATACAAAGACTTTTCAGAGTAGGACTATACTTGAAAGGCCCTGTGCACTGTTTGTGCACACTACCTCACTGCTTTCTATGCCACTTCACGGGCAAAAGCACTGTCTTGTACCTGGTTTTAAAAGGAAACCTGAACTGTAGCACTGGTTAAATCTTGAACAATCAAATGTGAGGCAGCAAAATTTAATTTATGCATTGTGGCATTCTAAAGGCTTTAAGCCACGATCTGTTAACTTTAAGAAAAACAATTGAGACCAGTTTCCTGTTGAATGGAGAGGATTTTTCATGCAGCGATCAGCAAATCTTATGCAAGAGTTGAAGCTCTTTCAGATACTAGTACACATATATGAACGATAAAAAACTGCACGCTATGAAGTTCTTGCAGCTTAGCAAATGTTTCCCTTTGTGTTTCTTCATATCTTATGCTTTAATTGAGGAATAGTTTTCTAGAAGGTTCAGATGAATATTGCTACCTAAGGAAAAAAACCCAAACGTGTTTTGCTGGTTAAAGGATGCCAAGGGAACTCCCTGTCAGTGACATTTTGGTTCGCCTGCATTAATTTGTGATTGCTAGCATGAACTGTACAGCTAAGTGTTGAGATTTTATAAAAGCTGGTGGAATTTCATACCTGAAGAATAGAATTCTTTTGTCCTTATTTCTAAGGAATTTTTAATATCTTTGGAGATTTTCCATAATACGGAACAAAGAGGAAGCAATCTCAAGTGAAGTTTGTTTTATAGGTGAAACTCCTCAGGGAACCCAAACTGTTTCTGGGCAGTTTGTTTTGTGAGATTGTAAAGCAAGATGTGAGAACTGCTTGACAAATTGTTTTTTTAAGAGTTATAAGGTACACAAGTCTTTTGTCTGATTATGGAGAAGTGAAATCTAAAACACTAAGGGAAAGCTCTCTGTTATACTGTGAAAACTGCCAGTAATGGGCAGCCTGCCTACTCATGCTGTACTTATTTCAAATTTCTGTCAGATGACACAGCATCATTTGCAGAGTGGCACTGTAGGCTTTGGAGAACTTTCTGGTGACTGGAAAAATAAAATTGTGTGTGTTTGTTTGTTTTTAATTCAAAATATGTTTTGTGCTATGAAGGATCAGAAATGGAAAATATTCTGAAGTTTTGAATACCTGTAGCCCATTCTTTCTTAATAACATCACATACATTGTGGAAGAAAATCTAAAGGAAGTAGAGAAGAAGAAAGAAATACCATATTAACTCTTGTACATTCTATATGACCTGACAGGAACAGCCATCTTCACTTCTTCAAACAGCAATCTTACTCTTTTGTCATGTGACAAAAGAAGTTATTTTTGAATTACTAGATGATGTCAGATTCTCCTGTCTGATAACTTGTTTGTAACAAAGTTTTCTCTGTCATATTCATCCTTCATTGTCCTTTGAGCTTGCTTACACTCGAAAATTGTGCTACTTTATTTATACTTGTTTTGACTTTACAAAGCAAAATAACAGCATTATCATGGAAGGAGAGATAAGATGTTTTTGTAACTCAGTCTTATTTAACTAACGTTCCAAGTAACAATGATACTGCTTTTTTATAGCTAGTAAGTTTAGTCTAAACATGAGTATTCTTGCTATTGTAACAGTAGAAAGCCTCAAGATTCTCAAACTGAACGTATCTGTTGCTTGAAACAGCTAGGCCATATGGCAGTGCTGTCTTGATGGTCATCTGTTCTCCTAACAGTATTTTTTTAATTGATAATAGCATTTATTTTCCTTTTGTAGCATTGAACATTGATTGTCAAATCACTGTTTGAGTGTGAGTAAATCCTTGCAGTTCTTTTGTGCATGAATTTTGTCCTACCTGCTTTTAGGTTGATTACTACGTGTATACTATCTGGAGAAGGACTTGGACTGTCTAGAAAGGTTTATTTTCTAGAGTAGGAAGTACTGGTCTCCTAGGAGCATCCTCTGGGCATTCCCTGCAGAAATGCACATGGAGTGCCGCTGTAACTTGATTCTGTAAGACAAAATGCTTCTCTTAGCCAGCAATGATAAAAGCTTTGAGTGACTCAAGATCTCCACACAGGGTAATAGGGATGAATGGGAGGAAATCTATGAAATTAAGTGGTTGATGTGGTCCACATCATATATGTTTTGGGGGCCTTAGTTCAGCTTACCTCTTGTCTGGTTTCACAGTGCCATCAATGATTAGGAGCATATTTTCTGGTTTATATTAATGTGAAAAGAATCCACTGATGTCCTCTGAGATTTCTCTGTAATGTGAACCAAAGCACAGTTAAGTGGAAAATTTGCCTCAGAAGTGGATTCATCATCTGAACTCAGATGTTCATGTCAGTGAGTTCACAGGGAAGCTAGTCATCCTGTTTGGAAATGCCACCAAGTAGCACTTCAGATTTGTAAGTCAAGTCTTGGCTGTGGTACGTATCAGGGCCTGTTTACAGCTATAGATTCATTGGAGACATGGAAGGTCAGATATTCTTGGCAGCCTGGCTGTTCCAGTTTTACATCTGCAAATGTCCAGCTAACAAATAATTTTAAGTTGGATTTTGTAGCTGAATGTAATTTATTTTTAGGTTTTATGGAACATTATTATCTTTATGTTAGTAATGATATTTTATTCCTCCAAGGAACAGAAATATTCTTCAAGTCCGTAGCCTACCTGAGGATATGAATAACCTCCAGATATGAAGCTATGCCTTTTAAAACCATACTTAATAAGAAATGTTCTGAAAAAAAAAAAAAGTTTCTCCTTTTGGAGAATGTTGAAATTTTAAGGAAACTTCATCTGGCATCACTTTCAAAAAGAATGAAAAACCATGAGTATCTCTAAATAGATTTAGAAAATTATAAAATTAACAATTGCAAAAGGTTCTTTATTAAATGTTTTTTTGTAACTTCTTGTGATGAGTGCTGTTAATGGACATGATCATTTTGTGAGGATTTGATTTTCTGTTCTCTTTTAACTTTGATATATATTCATGACTGTACTGTAAGATATCTTTGCGTAATTGCAATCGTGAGTTGTCTTGGCAAAGATAATTTTCATACTGATACAAAAAATAAATTTTTTACAGTGAGAACAGTCATTCACTGAATCAACCTCCTCAGAGGTTGGAGTCCCCATCACTGGAGGTTTTCAAGGTGCGACTGGTGCTAGGTAATCTCATCTAGACTCCCTTCCCACAAAATGTTGGGCTGGGTGATTTTTCAATGTCCCTTCTAACTTGGGCTGTTCTGTGATTCCATGGTTCTTAAAATTTACTGTCAGCTTATCTTGTACTTGATTTAATGGAAACTCTGTGTGTCTTACTTATAGTTGCTTGAGCAGCAGTTTACTCAAGTTCTAATTTTTCCATTGGATTTTAGTATTAGGAACTGGTGTATATAAAACATTTGCAGGCTTAGACAGTTT
>NW_009726480.1:9719-28350 GCF_000703405.1 Apaloderma vittatum | reverse complement strand
ACTCTTTCATTGAGCAATGGGGATATTTTTGTCAGTCGTAAAGTTCTATCTGCTCTCTGCTTATGCTGAATAAAAGCTGTGTCCTCCCCTTACTCCCCCAGCTTTGTTTTCCAGGATAGATCCCTGGACTCTGTCTCTGTTCAAGGTGAAAATTTCAAAGAGCTGTTGGTAGCTGTTAATGGATTAGATAGAGAACGCTGCCCTGGGAGGAAATAATTTGTTGTGTCTTTTAACTGCACTTTTGGGGCTTCTTTGTTTTCTGTGGTAGATTCATCTGTCTTTCAGATATATTGTATTTGAAGAAAACACGAAAGGCAAAAGCCTTCTGTTGTGAGGAGGTTTTGGTGCAGAATAGAGAAAATGTGTCTTAACTTCTGCATGTTAACTTCTTTCAGGTATTAAACTACCTTCATATGAAGTCTCTTTCAGATTTCTAAAAATGCTTCTGCTACTTAGAACTGGTTTGTGCTCTTTTAAATCGTGCTGAGGTAATTTGGGTATAAAAAGTTGCCCCCTTGTCAGCTAGACTAGGCGGTAAGAAAATGGTGTTTGCTTACCCTTTGTTCTGGCAGGAAAATGCATCTTTCCAGAAAGAAATGGAATTTGAGAATGGGGAAACAGGTTAAACAAGGCCATCAAAAGCATTTCAGAGCTCTATTTTCACTATAAAACAACCATGACTTATAAAACGAGCATGACTTATTTTAGGAAAGTTTGTAAGCAACTTCTAGATGGTGTTTACAAGGTATATTTAGTATGTGTTCTTATTAATGTACAACTGCTCCACTGATCATAACTCTTTTGGATATTGTGGTGACCTTTTTGGGGAAAATGGAAAGACAGTGGCTCCTTTTGCTTCTCTCTTCAGATATGTGAATGATTATCTGACCTAATGAAATATTAGAAAACATAGGCAAGATCTTCTCAGAAATTAAATCTTACTGCAACTATAAGGGAAACTTTACTGAATTTCTGCCTTGAAATGAAATGGAGACTAATAGAAAAGACCATCAGCCAGCAGTGAATGAATGCATACAGTGGACATGAAAAAAGGGTAATGGTGCAAATGTTTGAAATCTGTTTTTAAAAGCTTAGTGGGTGTTTTGTAAAACTTTTTGTTTTGTAAATATTGTTGCTGACTACTTTGTTACTGCTCCCTCCTTACATCATTCGTAGTCCAAATTGCTTAGAATGGTACCTAAAAACTAGACTCAAGCACTATCATTTGCAGCACAGTTTTGACTACTCAGCAGGAGTCCGGGAGGTCTGGGAGGATCTTATAACTGCTTTCCAATACCTGAAGGGAACTTACAGGAAAGCTAGAGAGGGGCTTTTTACAAAAGTATCCACTGATAGGGCAAGGGAAATGGATTTAAGTTAAAGGAAAATAGATTTAGATTGGATCTCAGGAAAAAATTCTTCAGTAGGAGGGTAGAAAGACCCTGGAATAAATTGTCCAGAGAAGTTGTGGACACCCCTCCCTTGAGGTGTTCAAGGCCAGGTTGGATGAGGCCTCGAGTAACCTGATCTAGTTGAGAGGTGTCCCTGCCCATTGCAGGGAGGCTGAATTAGATGATGTCAAACCTAGGCCATTCTATGATTCTATGAAGAGCAGTTTAAAGAGTTTAGGTTACAGACCTTTCAGGCCAAATGTGCATCTCATCAGATCATCAGCTTCTGATAGTGGAATGATTTATTTTGATTACCTGTGTAAAAACTGAGGTATCTTATTCCTGAATATAAGTGGTGGGTACAGATGTCAAAATTGTAAGGTTTTTCATCCTTAAGAAATTCTATGGTTTTCGTTACTTCTGGTGGGCTTTGGTCTTAAATATCCAATACTGTTTTTAATTACTTTCTGCCCGGAGATTCTTCTTTTCTTTCCTATAAACACTCAAATGTAATGTTTCTGAATTTTAGTATTCATCCTGTGCGCTTTTACAGTTGCTCAGTGATATTATCAAGACAGCAGGCAAGGGTTCCCAAAGTTTTGAGTCACAGCCCTGCAATAGGGTGCCAAAATCCTTACTAGACTTCCCTAGCATGCCTGAGTGCAAGCTGAGGCTCCTAGGACTTCTAGACTGCCAGCTCTGTGACAGAAATTCTGGCATAACTTTCTTTCTAGTATCTGGCAAACCTAGAGTGCTGATGTCCTCTGTTAGACACACCTGGCACACTTTTCCACAACCCACAAATTTCAGTTTTGAATATCCCATGGCATGAAGAGTCTGCTTGGTATATATGCCCTACATCTACAGTCTTGCTTCACTTGCAACCTTTTGTGTTTGATGAGAATTTTGCAGAGCCCAGATTGTGTTGGAGGAAGTCTTCTGACAAGGAAGAGACTCACTTCTATGTCCTCATTCTTCTACAGGAGACAGTAGATTTTAGAAAGCACCCTTTTAAATTAATATGTTTTCCAGAATGCTAGATACTTTTTGAATTTCACAGTTAAAGCATAAATCAGTATTCCTGGAATTATACAAGAACTCTTTCACAAAAACTATCCAAAAAATTGGGAACTGATAGGTTCAGAAACAAAATGACAATACTCATGAATATCAATTTCATGCCTGACTACCTTTTGTCCTTTGAAAAACTTCCCCTAATAAATAGTGTCAGATTAATATATGTGTTATTAAAATGTTAAATGCCAGGAAGCTAAATTCATACACCTGAAGAAACTCAGAAATCTGAATTAAAAAGTTTTAGCAGAAATAAATGGGCAATTCTAGGAAAAATGTTGAGTTTAGATTTTTGCTTCACTTATGTCACTCTGCCAATACCTATTACATATCTAATATCATTTTTATGTTGTAAACAAGTTTTTGCCAGCAAGTTTCAGTGCTGTCTTAAGGCTAATAATAAATGTTTTAGTATGATGAACACAGATCTCGAAGCAATAACATTGTGTATTATGGCAGTTTCAACAGCAGGAAAGTAAAAAAAAGAGCTTTCATAATGGCAAATCAATGAGACATAGTAGTTCAGGTAGTGGAGAAATTTGGATTTCATTTTTCAGTCAGGCTTATGTTATTATGGAGCAGAATGGCTTGGATCTAGCACTTGTCCTAGAAATTTTTCTATCCGTGCACACTAGCAGTCAAAATGTGTATGCCTGTCTGTGTGTGTTTGTGGATGGAGAAAAGCTAGCAAAGAAAGTCTTCAAAGTAATGTCTACATTTTTCTGTTTTGCTGCAGTTATATAAAAGGCCAAAATAGTATTATGAGATCATCTGGGAGTCTTAAATATGCAAATAAGGGTTGCTGTTAGCTAACATTTGCTGTTGATTTTCCTGTGCTCACTTGTTGTGCTCAGGAGGATTTTCTTTTGTAGAAGAAAATCTAAGAACCCCAATTCCTACACGTTTGCTAAAAGCAGCATATTTAGATTCTGTATATTTCTAATGAAATAACTTGAAGTGTGAGTTTGTGCGTTTCTGTAGCTCCGTGGACCTCATTACTCTTATTTTTATGTGGTTAAATAAAATATGTGAGTTCTCCCTAAGTTCTGCTTTTGCCCAATGTTTCAGTGGGATTTCTAGCTTCACAGAGCAGTTAGGTAATTTATGCTGGTGATGTCAAAAGCCAGACAATAACATACAGGAGATGAATTTGATTCATGCAGTTTTTGAAATTGCTAATTTGAAATGTTTAATTGTCTCTGACTGCTATACTGTGTTGAAATATGGAACAGGAGGAGTCTTTCAGTATGTCTGGAGAGCACCTACGGCCTTGATAACAAACGACTTGGAACAGATGGTGTTCACCCAGGACTGCTACAGGAACTCAGGGGGAAATAGCTTTATTACTACAGGGCATGTGTAACTTCCATTTAAAATTTTCTTGGCACTTGGCAAATATGGTGCCACTTTTTAGAAAGGACTTGATGTGAAATCTAAAGAGCTACGAGCCTGCAAGTCTCTATACTGTATAAAGTAGTAGAAATTACTTCAGATTAGACTTTGTGAAGAAGGGGATAAATATGATATAGATATGGTAAGTATACATACACAAGTCTATGGGACCTGAAGAGATGCATCCCAGAGTCCTGAGGGAACTGGCTGATGTAGCTGCCCAGCCACTTTTCATGATATTTGAAAAGTCATGGCAGTCAGGTGTAGTCCCTGGTGATCAGAAGAAGGGAAACATTACACCCATGTTAAAAAAGGTTAGAAAGGAGGACCCTGAGAACTACCAAACTGTCAGCATCACCTCTGCACCTGGGAAGGTCATGGAACGGATCCTCCTAGAAGCTCTGATAAGGCACAGCGAGGTGATTCAAGACAGCCAGCATGGCTTTGCTAAGGGCAAATCCTGCCTGACCAACCTAGTGGCTTTCTACAACAGGGTGACTACATCAGTGGACAAGGGAAGAGCAGTGGATCTCATTATCTGGATTTCTGTAAGGCCTTTGACACAGTCCCCCACAACATTCTTCTCCGTGTTGGAGAGACACAGATTTGACAGATGGACTGTTTGGTGGATAAAGGAGTAGTGGTCAATGGCTCAATATCCAGATGGAGGTGGGGTCCGTATTGGGACCAGTGCTGTTCAATGCCTTCATCAGTGATGTAGACAGTGGGATGGAGTGCACCCTCAGCAGCTTTGCAGGTGACACCAAGCTGAGCTGTGTGGTTGACATGTCAGAGGGATGGGATGTCATCCAGAAGAACCTGGACAAGCTGGGGAAGTGGGCCTATGTGAACCTTATGTAGTTCAACAAGGCCAAGTGTAAAGTTATGCCCTTAGGTCAGGGAAATCTGCATGATCAATACAGGATGGGGGATGATGTGATAGAGAGCAGTCCTGCAGGAAAGGACTTGTTGGTACTGGTGGACAGAAAGCTGAATATGAGCCAACAGTGTGTGCTCACTGCCCAGAAGGCCAATTGCATCCTGGGCTGCATCAAAAGATGCACGGTAGAGGTAGAAGTAGAGGTGATTCTGCCCTTCTGCTCTGCTCCAGTGAGACCTTACCTGCAGTTCTGTGTCCAGCTCTGGAGTGCTCAACATGAGAAGGACATAGACCTATTGGAGTGGGCCCAGAGGAGGGCCACAAAAATGATCAATGGCCTGGAGTACCTCTCCTGCAAGGGTAGGCTAAGAGAGTTGGTGTTGTTTAGCCTGGAGAAGAGAAGGGAGACCTTATAGCAGCCTTCCAGTACCTGCACAGGACCTACAGGAAAGCTGGGGAGGGGCTGTTTACAGGATGAGAGGAAATGGTTTTAAACTAAAGCAGGGTAGATTTAGATTAGGTATTAGGAAGAAGTTCTTTACTATGAGGGTGGTGAGACACTGGAACAGGTTGCCCAGAGAGGTAGTGGAGGCCCCATCCCTGGAGACATTTAAGGTCAGGCTTGATGGGGCTCTGAGCAGCCTGATCAAGTTAAAGATGTCTCTGCTCACTGCAAGGGAGTTGGATGAGATGACCTTTAAAGGTCCCTTCCAACCCAATGCATTCTGTGATTCTATAATGATATTACTCGGGAATAGTCAGTATGTCTTTTGTGAAAGGAACTCTTATGTAATAGTTCTTCTGAAGTTCTCTGAAGGACTTGGCACACCTTGATGATCAAGGTGACCTGTATGGTGTGCTGTGTACTTGGATATCCCGATGTCTATCAAGAAAATCTCTCACGAGAGACATAACAACAAGGCAGCCAAGACATAAGAGGGAACTTTCCTTTGCTAAATAATTAGTAGAAAGACAAAAACTGAGGGTAGTAGTAAATTATTTGATTTTGTAATTGGGGTGAGGGAGAGAAGCTTTATAGGGGTTTGGTTTAGATTCTGAACTATTCAGTGTATTTTTAAGTGACCCAGAAAAGAGAAGAATGTAATGACAGAAGGTTTACCGATAACCACAAGTTACTAAAGGAAAACAGGGCTATGGCTGACTGTGAAGAATGACAGACATACCTTAAGAAGCTGTTTCAATGGGCGACAAAATGGCAGGTGCAATTCTAGTACGTAAATAGTAGGATTTTTTTTTCGTTCCTTCATATCTTAAGTGATGGCTTCTGAGTTGGTCCTTGCCACACAATAATGAATTACTCTGTATTTGGGACAAATATCAATCACCTATTAAAGATATAGTAATGAAAACATCAAAATAATTTTAAATAGCAGTCAGAAAAGGAAGTAAAATGCTAAGAGAATGGAGAGCAAAGCAGAACATCAGTGCAGTGTTCCAGAAAAATGGTTTGTCAGCATTCTGAATAGTGTGCGTTTCTGCCCTTCTCAGAAATGGTGAGGAAGAAGTAGAGGTTTAAAGAGAGTAATGATAGCAATAAAACAACTTTCTTATGAGAAAGGTAATGCTCTTATGTTCCATACAATAAAACTAGAACATTTCACCCAGTGTTTACTCTCTTATACATCAGAATTTAAGCTACTACTTCCAAACTGCCTAATTTTATAGAAGTTCCAATATGCATCCATTAAATGTTAAAATATTTTCCAAGCAAGTTTTCAAGATGCAGCTGAATTGGAGCTTAATGACATCAGTTGGACAGGTTCCTGTGATCTGCAGCGGACCTGGAATCGGGCATCCCAGAACAAATGAAGAGCTTGCTGTTAGAATTTGGTGAGCACGATTGCATTGGAGCAGGACTGGAGCTGTATTTTATCTACCTTTTTCTATGCATATTCCACATACAGTTTGTGAAAAATTATGTTTAGTTGTGGAATATATAATTTTGGCTGGGCTAAGACTTGGGCTCTTACATAACAAAGCAGTAAAAAATAAGCAATGGGCTCTCTCCCCTAAAAATAATTCTTTATGCCTGCATCATGTTTCATAAGGAAAAAAACCCCCACTTTTAAAAAACTTTCATTGCTCTTTAGATTACTCTTATTATTGCCAATGTCTGAATGAGATACTGCACATATGAGAACGCAGTGGTGAAATATGTAATAGAAAGATTGAGAAGATTTTCGCTAGTTCTTTATATAAGAAAACATGCAGCATCTTGAAATGCAGAAAAGAGATACATTAAACATTGTATTGCATTAAAGCAGTGTTACCTGCAATAAATGCTTTTGCCAATCTCACCTGCTTTGCTGGTTGTCGTTTGCAAATAGGGTAGTTTCTCCATTTTTCTTTTATTTGCAATTTAAACTTGTATTTCAGTCTCTAGTAGGAGAGGTTATTTTTAATAAATATAAGCAGATGCCTTCTTTTGCTTTTGGCAACTTTAATGTGAGGGGAAAGAAAAGATGATTTACTAATTAATGTTTTTGCCTGCTGAGGCTCCTTACCTTAAGTAAGCCCTGTTTATCACAGTTGTGTGGCAAGTTTTTTTGTCCTGAGGATTAATTGGCAGGCTAGATGGACTGTGACATTCAAAAAATATGGAATAGAATTCAAGAAAGTAGAAGGCAGCTAGAATTTTAGACACTTCTGTGCTTTTAATATGAGGTACTCTCAACGGTTTTTCCTACTGTTTACAGCTGCTTCTGGGTGTTTTAAATTGCAATTAATTCTGCAGCTTTTTTTCCTTTTTTTTTTTTTTTTTTTAAATCTTAGAGTAAGCATCCAATTTAAAACCAAAGCATTTACCTGGAAATTACTCCAGATGTTTTGAAATAGTAGTGTAATGATGGAAAAATCAATCAGGGTTTCGATACAGTCATCCCTGAAAATTGTAGTCCATTTTCGGTATTTTTTTTCCCCACCTCAAACACCTTAGTTTACCAAGTTGTTTTATTATACAACTATATCAGTTCAAGAAGTGCCCATCATTTTACATGGTTTTCCGAGGAACTTCTTGAGGAAACTTTGCTGAGATAGTTAGTTAGATTCTGCATATCATCATGTGTTCTCCAATTTTAATACTGCAAACTGAAGCTGACTTTATTCTTAGTCTTTGTAACTGCAGGTCAGATGTTACTGGTAGTATAAATAGTTTGATCCCATTGAATCCATTGTAACTATTGATGCCATTCAAAAGAATTGAACCTTATTTAATATTTACTTAATTTTTGCATTCCTTTTTTTTTAATCCAGACTTGGCATGGCACTCTCTCCTTTCCTTTTTCTTCATGGATTTTTTAAAAATCTTTACTTGTTTCCTGCGTACAGTATTTTAGAAGTAAGACTCATGGCTGCTTGGATTGCAGCGATGCCTGTAAACGTTAGTCAGGATGTGCACCATTGTGCTGCTGGTTTTTTCCTTTGGGAATCCTCTGAAGGTTGTATCCTGGAAGCTGCTTACACCAGCAACTGTAGGTTTCCTTATTTGACGGTTTCCTTATGTACCATAATCCTGCGATATTTTGTGGTAGCACGTTAGTGACCAGGGAAACACTTCAGTTCTAATGGTGATACTGAGTTCAAGTTTAATTCTTGATACAATAAATTTGAGTTTGGAAATTAATGATTTTGGTGTTCTTTGTCATCTTTAAAAACAAACAAACAAACAAACCTGTTGCTCTAAGCGTTGTCCAGCCATGAATGGAGAAGTAATATTTTACTCATCTGGAGCATAGAGATTTAATTACTTATTGGATTGCCTCTGAATTTGGACCTGCTCATTTCAGAATACTTCTTGCAAATGCAGTGAAACAATTTACAATATGATTGCAAGTTGATGCAACAATCAGCAAATGACTTGCTAGTAAATGTATAGGCATGACTCCTGTTCGCATTTTCCTAGTCTGTTGGCATGTTTTGCTGAAGTATAATCAGTCTTTTCTATTCACAGATGCTGGTGCATTCAGTATTTATAGTAATTAGAGAGCAAATCTTTAAATTTACCTCGTCTGTGTCAAATAAAATTGAGTATCTATTGAGCTTTTAACATTATCTGCAAAACCCGCAACTGACTTTTTTAATAACTATATGGGTTTTGCTTTGTTTCTGAAAATTTAGTAATTTGATCCTTATTTAGAGATAGTTATGAATAGTTATCCTGAATGACAAATTAAAATAATATAAATCATGGATAGACCTGCCTCAGTTGAAAGTGGTTTGTTGTTGTTGTTTTTTTTAATAAAATATTTGCTTAACATTTAAAGCATAAGTGACATGTTTAAAAGAAAATTTAGTGCTTAGTAAAGTTTCACTTATTAATAAATGAAATGCTGGTATAGTTAATGTGCACAGATTTTTTTTGGTGGAACTATTAACTGGATATTATACCTTATTTCTATGAAAATTAGCACCATTAACACAAGTTGTACCAGCATACTTACTGAGTCTGCAGGAATAACCAGTAAATTAGAAGTGGACTGAATTTGAGAAGCTTCCTGAAATCTATACGTCCTCCACATTGTGTGGAATCCTAGCGTACCTCAAATGCTTGTGTGCTTCAGCATCTGAAATACTAGTGATTCAGCAAAGCTTTTGATCACCGTTCTTTCTCTTTATGCCCCGTGCAATGCTTACATGTCTACAAGTTGAGCGTGTAGCTTTCTTTCTTAACTTCTTTCAGACTTTACACTACAGCATTGTCTGTAACAGAGAATGCAGATAAGTCTGCTACAGATTTGCGGACATATTTTTCTAATTTTTCTTGTCTATTTAAGGTGGGCTGTTTTACAGGATTTTGCTGTCCTTTCTCAAATTTAAATTTTACATTAAACCAATTTTTCAGTCTGTTCTTGCAGCACCAAAGTGAAAATATTTGGAGGTATATTTTGTGAAATAGTGCCACTGACTTTCAAGTTGATCTGGATGACAGATGTAGTAACAGTGAATGAATATATTGCATATGTAACTTTTGAATTATCCACATAGTCATGTTTGTGGGGTTTTTGTTTGGTTGGGTTTTTCCTGCTTGCATTAATTGGGAAATATGAAAGTGTGTTTATCCAAGGTCTTAAATTTTTCTTAGACAACATTAGAAGAAAATGACTTTTTTTCCTCACATATGGCCTTTGAATTGCATGCATTTTAAGATGCAATGAAACCTAGCAAAATCCACCATGATTCCTGGAAACACCTGCTGACCTCTTCAGTGGCTTTTTGAACATCAGGCCTCTTGAACACTGTTTATGATGTATGTGAATTTGAATATGACAAACAGAAGTTGTACATCTGACCTGTGACTGTGATGCCTTTTGCTTTTTTATCTTGAACATCCATAGAAAGTGTGGAGTTCAAAAAACTGAGTAGACATGTTCTTTGAATCTTGATGTGTGAATTTAAATAGGAGTTTAATCTGATTGAAGACAATGGTGCTATTGATAGGATTAAGAATGATGATATATGTGTTAAAATTAATTTTAAAAACATTTAGGAATCTGTTTATACGCTTGATTGGATTAATGCCAAAAAGCTTTGGTTTAAGGAAAAAAAAAATCTAGTTTATGTGTTATTTAGTAACTACAAAAATTAGAAAGGCTTGGATTACAGAACATATTTTATCCGTATGTTTAAGTACAATTTTTAATTAATCGAGAGAAAAGGTAATATGTTAGCGTATCTCTTGTCAAGGGTTGGGGTTGGTTCTTGGTAGGAAACATTTTGATACTGATCCCTTCTGTTTTATTTCCTTCCCCTTTAATCCATAGTGGGTTCCCTTATGATTTGGAAGAAACGTATTTTATTAATTTCTTTGTTAACGGTTAAAGTTTAACAGGGTTGTGACAGGTGAACTGACTTTTGTTTTCCTTGGACACCTCCATTTTTAGGCGGGAAGTTATGAAACTGTGAAAGGCTTGTACTGATCCAGAACAAATTAAGGACAAATAAAATCCTTTGTACAATTTTATGGAAAGATTTTTTTTTTTTGGTAGAAAAACAAGAAGAGATAATATATCTTTAAAAGTTATTCAAAAGACCAATATAGCAAACTCTTATATTCTCCCAGAGGTTACCTTTAATGCTTCTATACAGTTTCAGTATGTTCTAACTGGAAGTTATATTTAGTGCTTTAGCATTTTCAGTGTCATTTAGAACATCAATAAATTTGGAAACTATACCATTTTGTTCCCAGAAACTTTCAGTTGAAGATTCCAATCAGATAATGCTCCAAGACTGTCAATATTTACTGATGATAAACCTGATAAAAGGCTACTTCAGTGGGCAGAGGAGAGGAATAATGACATGATGATGCTAAAGCAAAACGACTTCATGAAAATAATTTTTTAAGAAAAACTTGGTGCAGTTTGAAAATTTGGATTAATTCAAATAATAAAATAGTTAAGTTACCAAGATGGTAACTTAATGGTTACAGAGATGGTATCAGATATTTTTCGTCTAGGTTGGTATTTTTTGTCACAGGTAGATGACATCTGATTACTGCAGTAGCAAGTGACTGCTTTTATATTTGAGGCAGTTTCTTCAGAAACAATGCAGATTTTTTTTTTTTAGATTGTTTGTTTCACCTTGTTGCTAGGAAATCTGAAATAACAGGAGTCGTGAGTTAGGATGGTATTTTCTTTTTAAGCCCTTTTTCTTCTGCATTCTGTATTTATATGTTGTGAGGGTGTCTTTTGATTTGAAAAGTGTAACACTTTCCTTTTGTCATCATCAGATTCAATGTGATTTATTTATCTATTTTTTTTATATTGGAGTTTTAATTCTGATCTTTGAAGGGCTTCCTCAGAGTTTCAAATCATCCACAAAAGCTATATATCTACATTTTCTCCATCATCTCTGCATACTCAAAATAGCATTAGCTAATATAGTAGAGTCCACTGCAAGAAGATCACAGGTAGATTTCCAGTCTGGTAAGGAACAACTCTTCCTTGAATGTTTAGTATAGTTAAATATCTTTCCTTCAGTGATTTTATCCTGATTTCTATACTTGTATATGAGATACTGTGGTGTCATAGAAATGGAAACCTAAAAGGACTTCAGGAGATTTAGTCCTTCCCAAAACTGTGGAACCAAAATCGAATATAATCCTAGGCCAACCCTTGATAGATTTTGTTGCTAAAACTTTCCTCTGAGACAGACTTTGCAGATTTCTTGACACACTTGTTCTACTGCTTAATTGTTATTTCCTAATCTTTTTTCTTATTGCTATACCTAGTTCATTCCTAAACTTTAATTCTCTGAAAACTGAAGTACAACTGCATGAGTAGCATCAAAAGCTTTCTTAAGCATGGTATTATTAACTCCCTTTCTTTTTTAAGAGTCAGAGTCACATCATCTAGAAGAAAATGATGAGGCATGGATTTAGTGCAATTATTTAGAGTGACAGTTACTCAAAAAACCCCATACTGGACATCATGTTATCTTGTACATACCTTTAAAGTTGTTAAATAAATATATTGCTATATATTTATTGTCTGGTACTCAAAATAAATAGTTATAAGCCTACCTACTATTTTTTTTTTCCTGTATGCTTCTGCTTTAGTCCCAGAATCAGATACTTTTTTTCTGAAGTAATCAACAATGAAATAGTTAATAAATTATTACTAGTTGTTTATCTAAGTACATCGTAACACCTAGAAGATTTGGGAGAAAGCATTTGACATTTCTCAGGGTGTGGAGCTACATTTAAAGACAAAACCTAAACCAATTTTGATTCATGCATATGGGTTAATGAGTGTAATTATTGAGTTTATAGTTACTCTTTCTGGTCTATCTGGTGACTATATGGGTCACATCTTTTTGTATTTTTGATAACATAGATTCGGTAGTCATTACGACATCTAACCTTGAAACATGTCCTGAAACTGAGACTAGCAGGTGATGTGGACTCTTGACATTCTGCCTCTTCATATGTTATTATTATTATATGAATTAAAATGTTATACCTTGAGATAAATGCTTGGTGGATGTAAATGTTGAATATCCTCTGCAGTTTTGTTCCTTTATCTCAGAAAGGTTATATTTAGAGCTAAAAAATGGTCACAGATAGATAGCAAGTATGCTTACAGGTATAGAATGAATTACTTGCTGTTAGCCCATTGTTAAATTCTGCCAAATCTGTTTTCCACTTCTGCTTTGTCATGGTGAGAATTTGTGCTCATGGATTACAAAGTAGCAGAGCTTATTGGTTATAGCAGGTACAAATCAAATGCCAGCATTTTGTTTCCACTATTCAGCCTCTGCTGTTAAAGTGTATGATATGAGAAGCAATAGTCTTTCCCCTGGGATAAGTCTTGACTTTCTCTTGGCCCCAGATTAAGAAATTGTAGCTTTTTCATTTCTTTGGGCTGTTCAGTGTAGAAACAAACTTAACTATAGTGTTTAAAAACTAGTTTTTAGAATGCTGGTATTAAAAAAAAAAAAAATCCTCTGTATCCATCTGCCTGGAATGCATCTCTTGCTCACTTTAGAATGAGAAAAAAAGTCACTTTCATTTGCTGATTGGCATAATATGACCTGAAGGTATTAGGATTTTTCCCCTTTATCTAAAAAAGACAATAAAATAAATCTACTAACTCTTACAGAATAGATTCAGGAAGTTTTTATTCATTACTTTGCTTGAAGAACTTTGCTCTTAATCTCCCTCAGTAATGTTACACTTTAGTATATCAGAGGTGCATGTTTATTTTAAAATTCTGCAAGTGGCAGCAGAATGAAAAATGCAGGCTTTATGGAAAAGAGTTAGCAGTGGAAATAATGATTTTATAGACAGAATCTGAAGGAATGTGCATTTTCATGCACAAAATACAAAAACTTAAGTGACAGTGACATGGTTCATGAGCATTATGTAGGAGGAAAATCATGTTCTTAGCACCAAGAAAAGTGTGAAATGCCTCAGGCTATGTTTATACTGGGAAAAATGCCACATGTAAAAATTGCAGTAGTAAGCATGTTTGATCATGTGTTAAAATAGTTGTTTTTTTTTTCTTCATGCATTACTTTGGAAATACAGTTGATTCATCTGGACTGTATTCATGCTAAACTATTGTTTGAATGCCAGCCGGTACTTGGGCTTGGAGAGCTTTAAGGGTTATGAAGCAAGCCCTTCACATAAGACCAAGAACATGCCCATGGGCAGGGTGAGCACATCAAGCGTGTGGCCTTGTTGCTGCCACATATTGTGCCTAGCCCTGTGCCATCTACAGCCAGTCCTCTGACTTGTCCTCTCAAGGTATGGTGTGTTAATACAGTAGGTCTGTGTCTGCCTAGATGGTACAGTCTGCTGTATTACTTCAAGGAGACCTTCACTCTGTTTTGAGTCCACAGGCAAATGTTTTCATTTTGAATAAAACTTGTGTTCTAAACCCGAGCTTGTCGCTGGTACAGTGACCCAGTCCTCACGGAGCCTCAACACTCCTCATCGTACTGCACAAGTATAACAAATAATTAATATTTGATCCTTAATAAGAATGTGTTTTAAACACATGCTTGCAGAATAATCTAGAAGCCTGAGTGGTGTAAAAATCATACTGGTCCTTCAGACTAAGTTTAAAGTATGAAGACTTCTAATTTTGTTTGATACGTCTTTCTAGTTCTAACTTTCCATTTAGTGGTAACTTATTCCTCGAAATAGGGGCCTCTACAAAAGGAAAAGTTACTGACTTTCCAAACTCTATTCCCACCGTTAGGTTTGCAAAGCCACCAATGAGTAGGAAGTTATCATTCATTGTCACTGCAATGAAATGTAGGGTGTCCAGAAAAGAACAAGAATTTTGCATCCTCCTGAACTTGCTGAAAAGCCTAGTAGTCATTTTTCTTTATATTACCAATGATCTCTAAGGCCTAAAGCATGTAACAAGAAATAAAAAGTAAAATATATAAAGTGAGTTGGTAAAGAAGTTCTAAACCTATTGTTTGATGTGATTGCAGATGTTGGAATATGGTAGCTGTGGAAACGTGTTCCCTGCTTCTTAGTGGAGGCAGTGTTGATTTCCTGAATTTGGTATGACTGCCTGTGTTGTCGATATTGAAGGACTGCTTGTTATTTAGGTGTTTCTAATACGCTAGAGGCTGTGTGCTGTGACTATAGGGTCAGAATACTTAAAAATGGAAACCAGAGTGAGAATTGCAAGTCAAGTCCGTGGGGATAAAGCCTGCAAATCTTAATTCTTTACCTAAAATTTAGTAAGGATTAACTAAAACCTGGGAAAAAAAAAAAGATGGGTCACAAATCATGTAGCAGGGAGATGAATGGTCAAAATATTTAGCAAATTCTAGTCTGGAATTAATTTTCAAACTGCTGTTTGTACAATGAGAAGGTAAATGTGACTATTCAGCAGTAGAAAAGAGAATTAAATTAGATAATGCAGTGGACTTTAAGAATTATCTCCATCTTTCAGATTTTAATGAGAAAAACAAAAAATAAACTGTTTAGGGCAAATTTAGAAAGTATGTGAACTACTTTAGTGGAGTTTGTATTAGTAGAGCCACATACATTGATATGTAAAACTGCTTTTGAAGTAAGTGCTGTAGAAGAGATGGCAATTGATAAAACAAACTCACTTGTTCTTTAGGCAATTTGATATCTCCCATGTTGAATATAAGGAATTTATCTAATAACGTAATCTTAGAAGATTATGTTTGAAAGGAAATAGAATCTATGCAAGTACTCAACTTTCCTAACAGATGTTTGGTGGAGGAAAAAGATGCTAGCTATGTGACAGAATAAGTTGTACAATAGTAATTGGAGGCTTGATTTTGCCAAATAGACTAAAAGAATGATCAGAAAATGTGGAGGAAGTTAGATCTGAGGGACAGCTGTGCTCACATGTTAGAAGAATCTTCACAGATGTGGATTTATGAAACCCAGTTTTATGGCAGCAAACCAAAGATGCATACAAATTGAAATCTGCTTTACTTGCTCATCACTTGAACAGTTTCTTTTGACATATGCGTTAGTTAACAAAGACATGGACTATATCTGGTTACAGTGAGTTTTTGCAGCTTTTCCTGAAAAAAATGCTGCCAGTTTTACTGTAGAAATGTAATACTATCCTGGCTTACTTGAATAAATTTTAAAAATCTGTAGAATATAAGAAAAATATGTATGAGTACTTACTTTTCATAATGCATTACAAGTATTTTTTCAATATGAAGCACCAGTTTTGAAAATACAACATTAGTATATACTCAACACTTTCCATCTTAATATTTAGGTGATCCATGATTGTACAACTGAGGCATGCTACAGTCGACTTGTTAGCAAAATTGCCATAAATTTCATTATGCTTTATATACGTGTTTATTCATGCTTGCAATTACATTGAAAAGTAGCTGAAAACCATAGAAAATTGGAGAAGACTCTAAAGATCACTGAGGGAAACCATTAACACTAACAAGTCCACCACTAATCCATGTCCCTAAGCATGACATGTGCGTGTCTTTTAAATACCTCCAGGAATGGTGACTCAACCACTGCCCTGGGCAGCCTGTTAGATACAGTGTTCCCATTGAGAGTCAACAGTAATGCTAAAAATTTTGGTAAGAAAACAACTGAGGAGAGAAAGAAGACACGCTCCAAAATATGAATGGCATGAAATATTCAATCAACTATTGATATCCACAGAGACTTTGTCATATTAAATGAGCCTTTTTTTAGTGATCTTATAAACAGTATTATCTCAGAAAAACCGAACTGCTTTTATTGGGCACTGGTTGAGTTCCAGTAAGCATTTGGTTGCTTTGCTAGTTCTTGACTTTTCAGATAGTAACTTTTTATTCTTTGACTATATTGTTTTATTTGAAATTATTTGTGTATAATATGTGTACATATGTGTACAATTTACTGCCACATCTCAGTCTTGTTTTATTCAGGACTCTGGTGAGGATTACATAAGGTTTTACCTCTTAGAACAAGAGCTATAATTCACGTGTATATTCTCAATGATGTCAATGATTAAGATACTCAGGAAGAGGAGTAGGCTAAAAATGTAGATCTTTCTTTTACAGTAATTCGTTCTTTTAATATCCTCAAATAATTCTTTCATAGAGCCTAAAAATACATAGTCTGTATTTTAGTGATGAGCAAGATAAGTAATGTGCAGTCTTGTTTATTGTGACAAATTAAGGATAGGATGAGTTTTTAGGAAATGCTTTTCATCAAATATATGTTTAGTTGAGCTCATGTTCCTAAGACTTAGGACAGAAGTGTGCATATGAGATGATAATGCCATCAGAGCCATTCAGGACCAATACACGGTTTTCAAGCACTTTGGACTAGATTGAGGTAGGTTTTTTTTCCCCTAGCTTTGAAGTACCTTTTGCTTGCTTTAAAAAAATAAATTTATAATATGAGTGATAGTCTAAGCAAATAATGGAATTCTCTGAAAAATGGAATTTGAGTTTACCTCTCTATGTTAGATTCCTTCTACTTCAGCTTGTGGCAGGTTCATGGACATTTTTTGAACACCTAAGAGAATTTCTTCACTAGTATGAGGAAAAATGAATGGCATCCCAGCCGTTGCTTCTGAACTTGACATTTTAGTGATATAAATGGAATGAGTACCATTTCAGTTGCCAAGAGCAATTTGAGGGTATGGATTCATTCACTTCAATGCCAGGGATGCACTCGGGTTATAACCTCTTCTGCAGCTGACCGCATACAGCAGCAGTTGTCCACCCAGTGAGAGGTGACCTTTCTGTACCCATTTACATGGCTTCCACGCAGGCGTCTGCTGTGCAGCCATCTGCCAGATTTGTTGCTGTTCCTCTTGTCAGCAGCGAGCTGCTTGCCAGCCTTCTTCCTCCAGCTAGCTCTTGTTCTGCTGCCTTCTCTCCTTAATATGGCTCCTTATTAGCTTCTTTTAACAGCAGTAGTGGACCTCAGCTGTCTCATGACAAAGGATTGGTGCAACACTTTGTAACGTTTCATTAAAAAACACCAGAAAAAGAAAAACGAAAAAAAATCCTCATTGCTGCATATACACATTTATTAGAGGCCTTCACCAGACATTTTAAATGTAGCCGAACTTCACAATTTGATTGTGCATCTAGTTCCTTAGTCTTGAGATGTAACTCATTGAAGTCCTCAATCCAAATATCTTGAAGCTCTAATAGAGTTTACATTTGATTGTAGTGCCAGTAAGTTCTGGAAAAAAAGCTGTTCCTATCTCATTTAAATGTACTGGTGTTTTAGGTTGAAGCTAAACAGTATGAGTTGCTCCTATTTGAAAATTACTGCAGTGATAAAGATTTAATAAGTTACCATCCTGGCATTTTTACTAAATGAAGCACACTAGTATTTTTTTTTATTGGCTTCTCTTTGTAGATTTTTTTCCTACTGATTTTGAACTCAGACTTTTCTGATCTTCACCTTGCCCCTGCAAAAGGAAAACTACTGTTTAGCTTGTTCTTATCAGCTGTAAGGTAATGAACTTGAATGACTTTCTAGCAGTACATATATTTATTAAAATTCTGTTCAGACTTGGGATCCAGAGAAAAAAAATCTGTAGGAACTGCCATCCTCCAACAGTGTCATCTCCATATATTAATCTTATTGATGAAAAAATATTCTTTAATGTCTAAAGCTTCAAGAATACTGAGTGGCCAGCCTTTTCCCAAAAAAGTCTTTCTTTAGCTGCTGATTCTCATAAAGATTGCAGGAATTTAATGTTAGGAATTTACCATTAAGTAGAATGGGCTGAAATTTGCTCTGGGATCTAGAAACTACTAAAGCTGGATGAAAGGACACAAAATGGTAAACCCCATGATATTAACTTCATAAACTTGGTGTCTTTTGGAAACCAGCTACAACCTCTTTCCCCTGTTGTCAAAGTTAATAGACCTTAGAAGGCTAAATTAGTTC
>NW_009726480.1:0-9703 GCF_000703405.1 Apaloderma vittatum | reverse complement strand
ATGTCACTTTTGTTCTCCGCTGCCTGTAAAGTCTCTAGGGGTTTCCCACTGGCAAAAGTGTAGAACTGGGACATACCTGGGGCTCTAAACCTAGCATTCACGTCAAAAATTAAGCTGTGTTCTTTGTAGTAATTGCTTTTATTTAGCTCCCATGACTCATTTTATATTGTGGTCCTTCATTCATAGCAAGGTATTGCTTCATTGCTCTGGCTCGTTAATGATCGTAGACCTTGTTCCCCATTTAATAAATTTCACAATGAGCCACTTGTTTGGCAGAACTTGTTTAATGCTCAGTTGACATTTGGGTACTTGGATTCTTAGCGTCATCTTCAGCTTTTTATGCTCTGTTTTGCCTGTACTTGTCCACTTTTCATTTGACATCTGTAACATCTTTTCCTCTGATGTAGTGTCATTCTAAGTTTTACTCTTCTATCTCAAAATGGCCAAAGTTCTGCAATTCTGTCTCACCTAGGCAGTTCAGTTTGAAGTTCGTGCTGAGTTTTTCCAAACAGAATGTGTTCATCATTTTGTATTCTTTATTGCAAGTACATTTTGAAAACTAGTAATTAATATTTCTACAGGAAGAAATGCTAATTGAGAAAGAATATTGTTATCACAGGCTTTCTTGAGTAGTAGATTTAATCATTTAACTAGAAACAGTATCACTCAAAGTATTTGAAAAAGTGTTAATCTCTATGTCATATAAATTGGCACGGGTATATGTCAGATTATTTTCTTTTTGCTGTGATTGTTGTTGAAGCAGAAATTAAAGGCTTGGATAAGAGCAGGAATAGGTGAGGTGTGTATCCAGAATGGTGGATACTGTATTCGCAAAAATGCTAAATACAACAGATTTGCAGCTGTGGACAAGAATTGTATTTTCCAAGTCAATAGCTGTTATTGGACATGGAGATAATGTTAAAAATTCAGGTAAGTGTAATGAAAGCGTAAAGGTTACTAAGGACAACTGTTGTTTGTTCTCCACGCCGCCACAATCTAATTCCTGACTGTGGCTCTTTGTAGACAGGTTCCACTCTTGAAATTGTATTTAATTCAGGTAAGGTGAAACATAGCATTCTAGGAAGAACATTAAAATTCAGGGGAAGGAAAAAGAAAATAAAGTTTATTTCTTGACAAAAACCTGGAGAACAACCGCTGTAGTTCTTGGTCCTCTTACTGAAAGAGAAAAAGTAAATGGCTGTGTTTACATTTAAAGCACTTTGCTACAGTAACGTAGCAGAGAGTTCTGTCTTTTCATTAATCACATTTTTTGAAAGTCAACATTCAGAATATTGACAAAGCTTCACATTAAGGTCTGGACTACAAAGTTAGAAGGATGTTTGGACATCAGTTCAACTAAGCCTAACTCAATCGATTTGCTTACTATCTCCTTTTCTTAGGAATAAACTAGATGTGAACAGACAACATTGCTGTGTTTATATAAAACTGGCTTTTGTTCTTTTGCAATACTCTCAGTGGCATATAAACCTCCTGGAGTTCTGTTTCCCCTAGTCAACTGGCAGACATAGTTAATAATATTTGTCATTATAGCACTAATGAAAACAATTTTAAGAAGTTAGTGTAGAAGTTTTTCCATAGGTGGCATTAACAGTGACTTTGCAAGGAACTTCTCTCGAGAATGACAGTACGTGATAGAAAG
Organism: Apaloderma vittatum; assembly: GCF_000703405.1. NCBI lineage: Eukaryota > Metazoa > Chordata > Aves > Trogoniformes > Trogonidae > Apaloderma > Apaloderma vittatum. Next base: position 8,043 of record NW_009726480.1, on the reverse strand, counting down.
TGATTGCCAGCCCAGACAAATACTCTGCATAGAGATGCAGAGGGTGCCATGCTCGGCCCCAGAGTAAGAGCTTCTGATTTGTTGCCAGAATGCACAGATCACACAGCAATACACAAACACTTCGTACACTTGTTGTCAGATGGCAAGCGTTGAAGAAGTTTTAAGTCTGCTGAAATGCTATACGAAGATCTGCATCACAACAGTTACTAGTTACTGCTGCTTTTGCCTGTGGGATGCACCCTACAATTTTGTCTAAGCTCTCAGTCTCATAGGAGGTGAAATTTAAGGTTTTGATTTTTTTCTGAGGATACGGCATCAGTGTGCTTTTCATAGTCATTCAATGTTTTTTCCCCTTAAGTGTCAAGAGATTGAAAAGAAAATTTGCGTAATCACCAAAGCAACAAAGATTTGCAGAGTCTTAAATAAATTGCAAGAAAGGACACCAGGAGTCTTTATTAAATATGTAGAAAAAAGAAAACGACAGATAAATTAGCAGCTGCTTGTACATGCTAGATTTTCTTAATCAACGTGATTACTTTTATGTGAAGTATTTGCAGAACTGGGAGTTAAATAAATGAATGCATCTATTTTTTTTTAAACTCCATTTGCTTTCTTGAAGTAAATTCCAGCTTGCCTGCCTCAAGGCCAAAATGCCTAACTGGCATTTTACAAACTTTCTGCTTGATGTCGTTTTAATTTAGTTAAATTCATGTGGTAAAATTCCCTGCTTAGCTCACAATTGAGCTACCGTTGAGATGGCTGAAGAGCTTTGGACACTTCAACAGCAGGGAAATAGTAATATATGAAAATGTTAGAGGCGTGCTTTTCATTACTTTTATTATATAAAACCAGTGTATTTGTTCTGAATATGTTTTGGGTGTTGCGTGTAGGCAGAAGAGAAAATAAATGCTGGGTATATCAACCCTTTAATATCATCTTGAAGACTGAAGTGAGTTTGAAAAACAGATTTTTTTCTTTTTTATAATAAACTGCTGTGAAACAAGTAAAATGTATATATCCAAGTAAAGGTGTGATTATTTGTTTTTCAGAGCTCCAGCATGAAACAAAACTCTACACATGTTAATGAAAGGGAGATAATGTTTTGTTGTTTAGTGTACAACACTCTACTGTGTATTTTTAGTTTGCTGTTGTTTAATTAGTTTTTTTTCTTCAGTCAGGGAAACAAGTAAAAACTTAAATAATGCATTGTTCTTATGCCATAGCACATCTTTCTCCCTCTAATTAAAAGCAACTATTCTTTTAACAAAGCAAAACCATTTCCTGGTTATAAAATACCTTGGGTTTCTCTGCAGCAATGTAAAGATTTTCACTGCAGGTTCATGATGGCCCAGTAGAAAATGGAAGCACAGGAATAAGAGAAGGGTTTAGGCTGGTAGTTTTAGACACCACCACAGAATTTGTATTGCTGCTACTTCACAGAATCATCCAGGTTGGAAAAGACCCTTGGGATCATCGAGTCCAACCATTAACCCTAATTGCAAGTTCACCCCTAGACCATATCATGCAACACCACATCCAGTGGATGCTTAAACACATCCAGGGATGGCAACTCAACCACCTCCCTGGGCAGCCTGTTCCAATATCCCACAACTCTTTCTGTGAAGAACTTCTTCCTAGTGTCTAGTCTAAACCTACTTTGTTTAAGCTTGAAGCCATTCCCTCTAGTTCAGTCACTAATTACCCGAGAAAAGAGACCAGCACCAGCCTTTCTACAATGTCCTTTCAGGTAGTTGTAGAGAGTGATGAGGTCTCCCCTCAGCCTCCTCTTCCTCAAACTAAACAGACCTAACTCCTTCAAACGGTCCTCATACGATCTATTCTCCAGTCCCTTGAACCAGCTTTGTTGCCCTCCTCTGCGCCCGCTCTGGCACCTTGATATCTCTCTTGTACTGAGGTGCCCAGAACTGGACAGAGTACTCGAGTTGAGGCCTCACCAGTGCTGTGTACAGGTGGACAATGACCTCCCTACTCCTGCTGGTCACACTATTTCTAATACAGGCCAGGATGCTGTTGGCCTTCTTTGCCACCTGGGCACACTGCTGGCTGCATTACTGAGTAGAGCTCTGAGGTTTTGCAAGTCTGAGTGTTTGCACTGAGTTGCAGTTTAATTGATACTGTTTTGAACAGGACATTGGACTAGGTGATCTCCAGAGGTCCCTTCCAATCTCAGTGATGCTGATTCTGTGTCATCATACAAGTGAGCAACAACCAAGTGAAGCTATTTGAAGGATGCTCTAGAAATGGAGTGGAAGAAGAAATGGGCGTAGGAAGAATCATTTTCCATGCTTCTTTTCAAATGTCTTTGGAGGAAGAGAAAAAGTCATTTGCAGTGCCTTAGCTTATGGTGCATTATCTCTGAGATGAACTCTTAAGACTATTTTCTTTTTATTTTTGAAACTATTTTTAAAAATTGGTTTTCTGCCACTTCATAAAAGACCCCACCCACCCAACCAACCAAAGAATAATGAAGTAGATGTGAGCTGGACACTGAGCCAACTCTAAGCCAAAAGCTCTGTGATTTATGCATTTTTACATCACAGGATCTGAGGTAATAGGAGCTGGCTGCCCAGTTTTGCTTGTCTGCTAAAACAAAGTTCTAAAATGACAGGAAGTGCCATAAAATGACAAATGTTATCTTCCTGCCCTTACATTGTGCCTATGGAATATTTCTTAGTTAGCATAACCGCAGTAACATTATTTTATTTTGGACCTATCTTCTTGTGTTTCATATTCACCACACTATGTCTAACCTGATTCAGAATGACAGCTCATGGAGCAGAAACGTTGCCTCTGAAAAGTGCTGCTTATATAAGTAAAAATCTTAGTAAAGTTAATAGGTACTTTCTGTGAGTTAGGTCCAGAGTACTGGGTTAATCATAGATGTTACTTAAGAATTTCTCTTTAAACTGATGGTTTTCTTTGCAACCTACATGTTATTTCACAAAACTCATGGTTAATCTAAGGTACTTGGGAAGCTATTGGTATGGAAGCATTGCAGGTTTTTAGAAATGCTTTCTAGTACTAGAAAAAAATAAAAGAATGGAAGTCTTAGCACTTTCAAGGATAAAGGAAAATCTTATGAATATATAACCAGCAAGAAATAGCACACAGTTACTTTCTCCAAGGCAAGCAGATAAGAAGATGTGTCTGGCCTCAAGATAATGGACTGTTTAGTTGCCCTGCTCCTGTGTGATCAGAATATTGCACATGAGATTATGTAGAATATAATCTTCCACTTTCTTTACTGATATATGTTAAATGCATGCTGCTGTTCGGGTGTTATGTACAGTTGTTTTTCTTTGAAAAACACCTAACTTCAGTTCTTAGAGTTACCTAGCATATGCTTTTGACCACAGTTAATTAACTAATACTTTCAGAAGATGAATATATTGGTTTCAAAACTTTTTTAGCATTCTTTTGTAGTGTGACATGAAAAAAAGCCACTGAGAGTTGGTGAGGGAGTAGTATTTATTTGTAAGTAAAATGATCAGATACAATTAGAGATCTAAGTACTTTTTTCCTAATTTAAATGTATTGTTTGTTTATGTTACTGAACTGCTACTGAAGTGAAAAAGTTAGATAATTCAGAGAATGTCTTTTCAGGATAGTAAAATTCTCTTGCATTAGTATTTTCAAAGCCAGCCCCCACCACCAAACCCCATCCTTTGTTGTTGCTTTTTCTTTCATTGTTTTATTGCCTAGAGCAGCTTATAAGTAAAGGCCATAGTAAAGCATAGCAGAGAGAACTTCTTAATGAGGTGGGTTACCCGAATCTTATGTCATTTCTGTCCTGTTGTATTTATTCTTCTAACTTGCATCACCTCCATTAGGAGACTGCAGCTGTTAAAATTCACGAGCCACTCCGTAGTGTGCAGCAAGTTTATGAGGTGTTCCATGTTGTGCATTTGAAATGCCTTTTTCAAGATACCCAGTTCTTCATTATCTTATGCTGTTTATTCCTATGCCTCACGTCTCCTCCAAGACATACCAGATAATTCTCCTGGTTCAAAATGCTCTTGAATACTAGGTTTTCCTGGCTTATTTTTGAGGTTTTCATTTGTTTGTTTAATAGAGGGGAGGATTCTGCTGCGATCTCTATTTGGAAACTGCTATATAATCAACTAGCTCCAGCTTCCTAGCTGCACTGTGCAAAGGCAGGTGTTAGTAGATATCTTCAGCAATGCATTGGCTTCATCCCATAACGGTGATCTGCAAAGAGTTTTTGTTTGGTTTTTTTATGAATGGAGAAGAGCAAGAGCAGGTTCTGTCAGGCGGTGGGAATGGAGAACAAAATTCTACGTGGATTATTGCAGTAGAGTGATAGTCCTGCAGAAAAAATGGTGAAACTCTTTTGTGTCTTGAGAAAGGTGATAATAAGATTCATGAGGACAGTGATTAATGTGAGCTGGGTGAGTAGTCCACCTCCTTAGAAGTACTTCTGGAGGCTATCTGCAGATGCAAGTTGGTATTGCTGCGTTTTTTACGCTTACTATACTGTTGAGATATGACAATATTCTGGAAAAAAAACTTTCCATCAGAACTAGGAGAGGTGCACTTGTTTTTTTATGCAGGCATTCCTCATATTTGGGATGAGGAGCATGGGCAAAAGTGTATCTAGGTAGTGGCATCTCTTGACCTCCATAGTTGACTATAGGTGATTCTGATGCTTTTGCTACTTGGCTAGAGGTGGTTATTCTCATTGTTCACAAGGAAGAGTACAATGAAGGAAATAGGTTGTGAACTCCTCTGGCTGCAGCTTGGACTGCTCTGAGGTGGGGCTTTTGTAATGCTCATCTCACCAAGTCCTCTTCACCTGGGACCTGTTTGTCCTTAGTGGAATGGAGTGTTTAGCGTCTCCAACCTATTTTTCTTCTTTCTAAAGTAACCGTACAATTTGTCCCCAATTTATACATGAGGTTAACTTAGATCAAATGTCAATTCCTGTCTGCAACACTCGCCTTGTTGATAAGGTCTAATGATACCGCATTTCAGTAAAAGAGCCCCAAACAATAGTATGAGTCTCTGGCAAAAGCAAAATATTACAAGAGAGTGTAAGGCGGTTCAGTTTGTATGTCATAAGCACGTTACTAAGCCTTGCTTATTCCTCTTGCATCACTCCTGTGTGTAAACAGCGAGAATCCATATTTAGCTATCCTTGCAGAAATAAAATAGAGGGGAAAAGGTCAGCAGAAACAAATCTTATTTTCACCTTAATGGTAAGTGAATAAACATACCTAAATTATCTTTTTTTTGTAATGATCCTAAGAACATAATAGTATAACTTAAAATGTATTTTCTTGTTTTTCAATAACTGCAGAAGAACATTGTCTGAAAATACAAAACATATTGTCCACTTATAAGGCTGCTTTATTTTTTTAGCTATAAGCAGTTCTACATAATTATCTGAAGAAAGCTTCAGCCTTTATATCTTGAATTCTTGATACCTGTGCACTAACAAAAATGATCATTTTAATAGGCAGAATGTATAAGCAGTTTTTCATTTCATGCAGCACCCGATGTTGTGGTAGCTATTGTCAATTTCAGCTGAAAAACAACGCCCAAAATTCTGACTCAAGCATACTGACATCTCAAAGTACAAATAGCAACTTGTACCTGGTTATTATATGTGACATTCTATATCAAGCTAATTTCATTGTACTGATTAAACATTACATTTCCATTCCTACTATGGAATCACAGTAGTCTTTAAGCCTGACCTTGCTTAAAAAATTTTATGATGAAACAGCTGTACCCCGTGATTGTCTTTGTATGACACTGGACTGTAACACATTGTAATTTCCCATTCTATACATATTAAAATTTGTTATGGCTTTGTAGCCCAATCACACAATAGATCCTTTTGTATGTCAAAGGTAAAGTCATTACTTGTGCCATCATACTTTAGTACTACTTTAGTACTACTTTAGTACAAATTAATAAAACCACTTAATTGATGGGTCTCCAAGGAATCTGCTTTGTTTCCTTTTAAAAAAAAAAATTATGTTTACAATGGCAAACAGACAAGTCCCCTTGGTCTTTATTGAAGGCAGCCGTCATTAGCAGCTGCCCGTGCATCTCCTGTCTTATGCCATTTCCGCTTTGGCAAAAGCGTGCAGGTAAATGTTAGGTTAAGTGCTTTGGATGCATTTCTAGCTGAGGCAGCAGAAGTCACCTGTTTCTCAACAGGCAGAATATCTACAAACTCTTACCTGCAGAGCTCTTAAGGTGTTTCTGTACTCTGAACAGATCTGTATTTAAGCAGGTCAGCTAAAAAGTTTCCCATCTCCTCCTCCCTTTCTGTGCGGTGGGGGAAGAGGGGATTGCCTCCTGCTCCACTGGTTCCTTGACCCTAATCTGAAGTGACTGTTGCGCTGCATAAGGATCAGTAGCCGGTGGAAGCTGGCAGCATGGCTTCTCTGACATCTGTAAGAGAGCAGCCTTATTGACAGCACTTGTTTGTTCTTTCATGATGGGAAATGCCTAATCCATGCAGAGTTCTTTATACTGGTGTAATTTTTGTTGAGCTTTCATTTGAGTTTTCTTTGAGCAAACGAGCACGAATGAAATTGTCTGGTAAATGACTAAGAGCTAAATGGCCTGATACATGTAAGCATTTCAAATGAAATGATAAAGGTAATGAAATCAAACTCATTTTTTTTCACCCTAATGCATTTTGTATTTAATAATTTATAGCAGATAAGAAAAAATGGGCTATTAGCTTAATAGACAAAAGCTTTAAGAAACTTTTTGCAGGTGTTGAAATATGTTAGATATGTCTGGAAAAGAGGATGGACCTAATCACTTTTTCTGCAACCTCAGCTTTTGGCTCCTCTAGGATGCATAGAAGACTGTATAACCACATCTAAAAGTATTGCAGATTTTGTTTAATAACAACTGCAAAAAATAGAAGCAGCAGAAGTTTATTCATCCTTATGTTTATATTTATGAACTATAATTTGTAAAAGTAGAGTTTCACCATGGCTTTTCTCATCAAAAATCTATTCCTTTCTAATAATACACTATTATTTCATTCTGATTTATGAAATCACTCCCTTTACAAGTGTGCTGCCCAAGATGCCTTCCAAATTTAAAATGCTGTTTTGACTCTCTTTTGAAAAGCTCTCTGAAATTAGTTGTTGAAAAAATAGTGTTTAACCCTGATTCCTAGATGTCCAGAGAGTGTTGGACAAAAACGCAGTACTGCCAAAAGCAGTAGAGCAGTGGGCTGCAAAAAACCTATGGAGTTGTCAGCTACGCCTCACTGTGTTCAGTTTGTCTTTCATTTTTTGAGCTAAGGCAAAAAATAGTACAATGTCATGTTAGTGCCTGAAAGGGAGAGCATGAGGGCAGCTAGGCAGTGCTGTGGTGGCAACCCTGATTTTGGCTTTTTCTGTTTGAGTCTGTGTTGGGTTTTTTATTTAATAATTGAATGACACTTTATGTTATTCTTTACCATTCTTAAAATATGTATGCAATGGTAAAACATACATCATCTCTGGTAAGTCATGGACAACAGGTGAGGTGCCTGAAGACTGGAGGAAAGTGAATGTCACTCCAGTCTATAAGAAGGGCAGGAAGGATGACCCAGGTAACTACAGAATGGTCAGCCTCACCTCCATCCCTGGAAAGGTGATGGAACATCTTATCCTTGGCACTGTCTCTGGGCATATCAAGGATAAAAATGTTGCTAGGAGCAGTCAACATGGCTTTGCTAATGGGAAGTTGTGTTTGACCAACCTGCTAGCCTTTTATGAAGACATAACCAGGTGGATGGATGGTGGCCATGCAGTGGATGTGGTCTATCTGGGTACCAGCAAGGCATTTGACACCAACTCCCACAGCATCCTCATAGGTAAACTGAGGAAGTGTGGTCTGAGTGACCAAGCAGTGAGGTGGGTTGCTAACTGGTTGAAGGGAAGAAGTCAGAGAGTTGTAGTCAGTGGGGCAGAGTCCAGCTGGCGGCCTGTGTCTAGTGGGATCCCTCAGGAGTTAGTGCTGGGGCCAGTGCTTTTCAATGTATTC
>NW_009726479.1:66925-117704 GCF_000703405.1 Apaloderma vittatum | reverse complement strand
GTGTCCAGTGGTTAATAGAATCACAGAACATTCAGGTTGGAAAAGACCTTTGAGATTAATTCCAACCATCAGGTTGAGCTCTGCTCTTATACCCAAACGTTTGTTTTTAGGGTGATTTGTGTGAGGCCTCTGGCCTCATTGAAATCCAGCTGCTGCGGCATCCCCTGTTTAATTTTCACCTGAGAGATACAGCCAGCTTATCTCTGGAGTATATTAGATTTTGGGGGGGTCTGTGGAACAAGGAAAGGAAACGAAAGAAGAGGCTGCGTGGCAGAGGCGCCTGTTCCCAGCCCTTGGAGGAAGGCGAGAAGGTGCTGGAGAACACGGTGACGATAGAGGGCAATCTCGTCCTTGCACTGCGCCAGACACCCTCTGTCTTCAATGTCATTTTGTGATTTGAAGAATAAAAAGGAAGAAAAAGCCATGTGTGCCACAGCCCGCCCGGTGTCACCTCGGCTAAGCGGCTCCTTGGGTGTTGAGGAGAGCAATGCCCAAACCTCGTCGAGGGGAGTATTGCTGTGGCTGCTGGGAGGCGCTGTTTGCACCGTACAAACTTCTGCAGAAGACACTTTGCTTCTATGAGAGTTTGCTCTAAATCCACGGAAAGTCCATGGGCATTTTTCCTATGGGATCTCACCCTCTTTAGAAAGATCAAGTGGTTGTCCCTGATAGAGAGGCTGTGTCCAAAAGATGCGTGGTGCAGGTGCCAGCACATGCCCAGCAAAGGTTCCCTTCCACAGGCAGTCTTGAAAAAGGAGATTCAATCCCAGCAAAGACAAGAAATCCTTCACCTTCCCTTTTGCAAATACTATAATTTGCCCTCCAGTTACACAGCAGCAGTGGATGATCTCTTTGCACTGCTGAAGTCAGCAGAATGACGCCCTTTGCTTTCCCCTTGCACTTCATTTGTTTCTCTCCCTTTTCAGGCATCTTTCCTCTAACCATCCTATCCGTTCCTTTCCTGATGTTACCCCCAGCCTGTACTTTTCTTTCTCTTACCTCTGCTTGCAGCCTTCTCTGCATGATGATCTATGCAAATTTTGTGGTTTTAAAGTACAATAAGTCTACAGGAAATGTCCTGCTGAGCTATTCAGAGTGAAAGTCCTTGGTATGGAAAATACATTTTTTGAAAATAAGGGCAACGACAATTTGCTGTTGAGTAGCATTTTTCTCCGAAGCTTTCAAAAGAACTTTTATTAAGGGCGTCTTATCTCAGCCCATTCAGCCCAGGCAGTTCTGAAGGTAGGTCAGTTTGGGCCATGATGGGACGTGGCTGAGGTTACAAACTTAGTGAAAGGCTGGGCTGAGTCCCAGGCCCTAAATGTGACTGGAAAATTATAACCTTCCCCAACACTCACAAAAAAAGTGAATTCTTCCTGATCCAGCACAAGGATCACTTCAATGAGCTGTTGTATGGTTTTTCTCCCAACTGGTCAACGTTTCCAAGGACCAGACAGATTTTTGAGAGCATTTTCATCAGGCTGGCAGGTTTTTTTTGTCAGTCTGTGCCTGCTTTCAAGCGCTCACAGATGCATCATGTCCTAACAGGCAACATATCGCATTGTTGCAAGAAATAAAAGCAAAACCTATTGGCACCTGGCAGATTCAGGAGTTCCCTTCATTATCCAGGGCAGATCCAGGAACCTTGTATTTCAAAGCCATTCTGACAGTCAAGTGATTTAATATGCCACTGTAACATATAAATTATTAACAGCTATTCAAGATGTTCCCAGAGCGCAAGATGACAAAATATACTGGAAAAAATAGCTGGATGTGCCGGCTGACAGGGAGACGTGGTGCCTCTGCATCAAAAGCAGCGCAGTCACTTTTCATATCTCTGTTGTGAAGTGCCAGAAGATGTTTCCTCTCTCTCAGCTAACGTAGCAGGGTGGGCAGAGAGAGCTGAACCACTTTCCTGGGCGTCTGGACTGGCTGCTAGGCTTTGAAGTGCTCGCTGCTAGCAAATAACCAGCCATGCACAAAGGCAAGCAATCAGTCACACAGTCAGGAAATACCATCTAGCATTTAACTGTAATTCAGCATTTTGCAACGAGGGGAAAAAGACATAGCTGAAATGGAGTGGCAGTACATTAAAGTTTATATGGTACATTAGAGGGGCATTGGCCTGAGCTGCCTGTTCTCAGGGCAGACTGGCTTAAAAAATTGATCTCCTGTTTTTTTGTTCACGATGGACATTCTCATGATGAATTGTCGGTGAGGCAGCCGAGGTTAGCCGGCGTTGCTTTCCCTGCATATCGAATCCCAGACTCCAGTCCTGCCATTCGGACTGCTCCCACCACAGGAAAATTCACACCCACGACCCTAACTGCTGCATCGCAGAAGCTCTGCGTCTGAGGATCCCGGTTTGCTTTTCTTACCTCTGTGAATCAGGCAGATATTCACAAAACCTGTTCAATTTAGGCAGTTCTGTTGTATTTGCTGCTGCTTGATTGATCGATCTAGTTTCTCGAGTCGCTTAATAGCCCCCGAAGCTGTGGGTCTGCTTCTCTGAAATGCGGCTTCTAACCCAGACTCTGACCATGGAAGAAAACTTCCTGACAAACACAGGCCAGGTCCAAGCTGTTAAAAAGACAGAATCTAAATCACACTCTTAAATCCTACAGTTTTCATGATCTCTCTTGCTTCATCTCCGCACTGACCAGGAAAAGAAATCCTGAGGTGAGACTGGGCACGAGCGAGGAGGACTCTGTGAGCCCCGAGGAGGACAAGAGGTGAACCCTGGCTTTCCCAGGCCATGCAGCATTGCAAGGAAAGGCGTATGATTATCGACGGGCTGGGAGGGCTGCTTCAGAAAAGCCATCTGCTTAAAGCACAGGCCCAAGTTCTCCTCGTGGTGACCTCCGTGTTAGAGTTTGGCTCAGTTTTCCTGAAAGTGGAACATTGATTTTCTTTATTTAATGTAGCTCATTATACTTTTTATCTGCTGGCTGCATACCCCAGTGATGAGTACCTTAGCTGGGTGATAGATGGAAAACGCAGTGCATTTGTCTAGATGATAGATAGGGAGAAGACGTGGTGGATTAGTTCAGAGGAGAGAAAATACAGTCAATTATTTTATATAAGGCAGCGTCTGGTACTCACAATCCTTGCCTGAGAGCGAAAGAACACATGAATAAAAAGATTAAAGAGTTTGGAAGCGAGTTTTTTTTGTTTTAATATCAACATATGGGCAAAGTGTTACATTTCAGCGTGAGAAATAAACATCCGCTAGCCTCAGGAGCGCTGATGTTCAGCAAAAGACTGGGACCAAAGGTTATCTAAGAACATAGGCATTGTTTTTATATTGTCTCATGTCATTGAGATTAGAAATGTCTCTGCTGGTTTGAATGTAATCACCCCCTCCTAGAACTTGATCGGTTCAGATAACATTAATTATTTGTAGCAGTATTAGCATTCCTTTTTAAAAAGCGGTTATTTCACAAACAAAACAAGGCATAAATTGAGCCATTCCAGCGTGGATGAAAACACCATTTAAAACTTCATTTCCCAGCCTTGTATCTCGGAGGCAGACGGTGTTTGATTAGATCCTTCCAGCGGGTGCGATCCGTTTGAGTGACAGCTGTCTATGCCAGATCGACGCTCTGGTGATTTGCATTTTCCACCAGCTCTGGGAGTTTGCACTTTCTCCTTCCTGAGATCCATCTCGACGGGGCAGCATTAGACAAATCATTTTAATTAGAGTGCAAGGACTGGAGGCTTTTTAGAAGGTCAGGGTCTCTGTGCCGACAGGTTTGATTAAAGCCAGGCACGGGTGAAGAGACAGGGGTTAGGCAGAGAGCAGCGAGCCTGGGCCGAAACGGAGAGGGATGACAAGCAGAGATTGTCTCACCTCCAGGACCCCCTGACACGTCTTCCCGGCGGTGGCAAGCCAGGACCGCGTGGCAACAAGAAAAGTGAAGACATTTCTGCTTGCACCGTAGCAGGGATGGCAAATTGACAACGCACATCAATAGGGACACTTGGAGGCGGAGAATTAGCCTTCTCCCCAGTCAGAGCTGCCATACCCTCTGCGGCAGTAGGTAGATGATTTGCAGCAGTTGGGATCTGCTGCCCTCCCATTACGTTGGGCTGGTCAACGAGGAAATTCAGTGCCAGTGTTGGTGGCAGGACTCGTTCTGGCAGGGAGCTGCCTGCCCTGTGCTGTCAGGCAGAAGGACTGGAAGCGGGACCTGGTGAGCGCCTGGTTGGGGTCTGGCTTGGCAACGTGGGCACTGAATTGCTGAAACAAAACTGATGCCGTCCTGGTATCAGTATAAACTGGTATCAGTATAAACTGGTTTAGTTCTAGGAGGTAAATGAAACTACACTGAGGTTTACCAGCAGAAAATCTTATCTCATGCCTATAGCACGACAAGATATTCTCTCTTTAAAATCTTCTCAGCTTTTGGTTTTCAAATCCCACTTAGCTATTTTCTTTTAATACACTTGTGTCTTTTTAGATTCCCTTCTGCTTATCCAAACATCATCTTGATGTCTATTTTTGGAACACGTCTGCCTTCCAGATCAAACCCCTGGCACGTGAGCGTGGGTCTCCTTGCGAAGCGTGTGAGCGTGGGAGCGCAGCACTGAATCATGATTAAGTCTTTGGAGTTTGTTGAGTCTCCTTCACCAAATTGCCTTCCCACATGAAGGATGTGGTGCTCTGTCCCCTAGACCTGCGTGAATGATGAGTCACACGCATTTATTTTTGCTTTCCAACAATTGCTATCAGCCAGGGAAGGGTGTCCTGTGATTCTTCAAAATTGAAATCCGTATGCGGTTACACCAAGCTCTTTTGCAGAAAGCAAGTCTTGGGCTGTCTTCTGGTGTTTTTTTTTTCTTTTTTCTCCTAAATTATTCTGCTTAAAGGAGCCACGTGGTGATAATAGGACAGTGTACTCCTGACCTTACAGAGTTCAGCAGCCATCTGCTTAAAATGGAGATGTGAAGAATTTCCAGAGAAGCCTTTTATTATTCTCTTGGTTCAGGAGAATAACCGGAGGAGTCCTCAGCATGGACAGCAGCTTTACAGCACTAACAAATTCCACAGCTAACGGGAAAACAATCAATTTATCACCCAAGGCCGCTGCTTTCTCTGCGTGGAGCCTGGAGGTTTGCTGCGATTTGGGACGATAGGCCATCAGTTTTAGTTAGCTTCATTTTCCCAGCTTTTTCCAACTTTGTAACTGAAAACAAAATCTCCCCTTCAGCTTCATTCTCCTTCTGCAGCCAAAACGGGCATCTGCAGGCAGAGCAGAAAGCAGTGATTTTGTTTGAACAAGCTCAGCCCTGTTTAGGATTTGGTCTGGCAGAAACCAGGTCCTTGACATCCTGGGAAGATCCTTGTTCTGGCACAGAGCCCCATCAGAACTATCCGCCCTCCTCAGGGGCTCCGCGCAGCCAGCCAGGGCCTGAGATTTATGATGGATGGCTAGAGTCTATCAACATCATGGGATATATCAGCACAAATTATGCACAAATATCTGCATAAATTAACAGACGACTTTGGTTTTTTTAGCTAAATAATCTCCTCTTGCACCTTTCTGTATTTCCTTTAGAGCCCCCTCAAAGGTGAGCGTGATTATCTCCTCGACTGCTCCATGGTCTGATCCTGGCAGGCTTCAGTAATAAAACTGTGCCAGATAAAACAGTCAGGGAGTTGATGCTTAAGGTTTAATTGTTTCTCCCAGCATGTCAAAACCTGGTATTGATCACTCGTTAGTAAATAAATAGTGTTCCTCATCCGCTGCATTAGTACTTAAGAGAAATGAAGCCCTGGTGACAGTGTTAAGTTTTGCCCCTAAAGGAAGGAGATTTAAGAAGTGAAGTTGCTGCTTTATTTCTGCAAGATATAAAATGTGCAAATAGGTGAAACATATAAAAGCCCGAGCCTGAAGATCTGTGCAAATGTAAGTAGAATAATGTTTAATTTCCATTTTAAACTGGAGCTGAGGTTGTGCTCTGTGCTGTTCACATTGACTTCAAACTGAGGAACGAAGAACAAAAATCTTCAAAAGCAGTGACTTGGGGAGGTGGGAATTTCAGCACACGATAGCCTCAGATAGTATTTTCCATTGCTGAACTGAGCAGTTTTTCTGAGTTTTTCTCCTGAAAAACACTCCTAAAGCAACCTGCTCTTACCAGGGCAAACCAGTCCATGTCCTGGGTAAACCAGTCTGTATCCTGGGCTTTGTGAGCACCCACACCTCTGTGGGAAATTTGTCTGAGAGATGTGGTGAAAGCTTCAATTTGGCCTTAATACCTTTGGGTTTTTAAGTCCTGAAGATAGAGGGTGAACACGCTGGGATAGAGCTGCCCTTGGACAGGTGAGTGAGGAGCGAGAGCTCAAAGCAAATCTTGTTCCTGGAGGCAGAACTGCTCTTGCTGCAGGTAGTTTCTGTGGGTTTGTGTCTTTGCGATCCTCTGCCGGAGCCTGGACGCGTTGCTGCTTCTTTCCCCATCTCTGGCAGCGCTAATCGAAAGCGCAATATGGTCTGAGAATTTCACTTCGTACCAGGGAATTAGTCAGCAGGAGGGAAAGCTGATAATCTGCAGCGTGCAGGTTCTCACCTCCTGCAGCACCTTGCAGTGAGTCACTTGGAAATGGCTTTTGCTGAGCTGCCACACTTGGCCAAGACATCATTTCCCATCAGAAATGTCCAGTGCCCGAAGCCCCGGTGGCTTTAGGAGCGGGGGAGCTGAGCTTGCTGACAGCAACGGAGCACTTGTGGTCACACAAGAGTGTGACTCAGACCACGGTGGCAAGGACACTAGATATTTGCACAAATAATCTCTATTTCGTGTTATAGTCGGTGCTTTTTCCACAATTCAAGGCTCAGAGTGACCAAAAAAGCAACATGATGCTGTTCAGCCCTGCTAGCTCTTTAATTTTGTTCACGTTTTCTGACAAAAAAAAAAATCAAAGCCCCATAAAATTTCCAAGTATGGAAGATGAATCCCTCAAATGTTCTCAGGAAAAGCAGGCCCAGGCAGAGAGATGAGTGATGAGGAATTAGAAATTAAAAGCCTGAGTCTGAAGAAGGATCTGAAAGTAATTTTCTTAAATACATAGAAAAATCCGCACGCCAGGCTTCCTTTTAGGAAGCTGAGAATTGCTTCAGTGTGCGTTTCGCCTGCAAGGAAGTGTTTAGTAGGAAGATTCACAGGGATACAGCAGGACTTTCATATTCACTAAGTGGAAGAACTTTAATGAAAATTACATTTACATCAGGTTTTCTGACTGATCTACACTAAAACCACTTTGTCCTGTGGGAGGCTGATAATATTTGGGTGGCCAGGCTCCAGCTCCATCAGTCCACTGCCTGGGAGGTGAGGAGGGGCGGGTTCGATGTGAAAGTAAAATCAATGATGTAACTTAAGATTTCTGGAGTGCGTTTCCCTTCTGAGATTCTTCTGATCTCAGCCATTGAGTTTATCTTCATAAACTGCGAGGAAAATGGAAAAATAATGTCCTTGTTTTAGGAAGGAATTTATTCAAATGCATAAGTTTGAGTAATATTCATATTATTCTCTTCTTATTATTAGCAATTCTGACATTAACAGACCTTCTGCAAAGCTATTAGTCGGTGGTAAATATTTACTTAGCAGCATCAGGACATTTCAGGTTATTTCTTTTCTCATGAATCATTTGTTCATAATATCTTTATCCCTGATGCCTGATCCGTCCACTGAATTGCCAACGCTGTCTCTGCTCCCTGGTTCCTGGCTGACAGCAGCAGTTGACCTCCTGGCATGTCATTCTCGATGATAAAATTTTGGTTCTAGAAGCCCTGAATGCAGGAGACAGTGAGCATTTTCCAAAATTTCCAGGTAGTTATGACAAAACATTAATAATATGATGTTCCCTTAGGAAAGAGCAAACAAAAAGCGGTGTGTTTCCAGATCAGCTTATTCTCTCAGACGCTCTGGAGCAAGGTCAATGAGAAGTGAGGTTATTCAGCAAATGCCTGGATCAAACTAACTGTAATCCTTTGGAGGAATGTGGGTGTATCTCTGCTGGGAAAGTGAAAATTGAAGACGAGTACATCGGGTTCAGCAAAGCTCAAAGGCTCTTTTGAAACAAGTCCTGAATATGTGAGCTAACCCAGAGCAATGCTATTTGCCTCTCTCCCACTGCTGACGACACCCAGTCGGTTGGCTCGGCAGCTTGGGAAGCTGCTGTAGATGGCCGAGGAGAAGGACCCAAAACTTGGAAGCTCTGGGGAGGCCACGGAGCTCCTCCAGGGTTTACAAAGCTGTCTGGATGACACTGGGCTGTGTTCCCGGTGGGAATGGGGAGAGGCAAGCCAGCCCTGATCCCAAGCCTGCCTCTGTAATTCACTGGCCCAGCACATTCCCCAGAATATATCTTATTTTTCATACCTGGCTCGTTTCCTAGGACTGAGTCCAAAACTGCTTCTGATCTTGACTGGAGAGTATCAGTGTAAATACAGCGTGCTGTACACCCTCCAAGAGCAGTCCCCAGCGAGCCAGCTGTGGTTATCCCAGACAGCAGCCTGATATTAAGATCTCCCCATTATCAATGGTTTGACTTTTAGAAAGCCGTCTACATAAACAAAGCCTATTTAGCTTGTGATTGTGCCCTGGAGAACGTCCTACAATCGCTTTCATTTCCCCTTTTGCCTTCAAGGGAGGAGTCTGTCCTAGAGATGAGAGTAGAGACCGAGAGCCCCGGCTTGGATCCACTCCCAGCTGAGTTACTGCATTGCTGTGTGGCCCTGGCCATGGCGGAGTGGTTTTGGTTTTCAGTCCATTCAACTAAATCATGAATATTCTGTCTGGAAATGGTTGAGAGAGACTCTTGTCCCTGCAGAAAACTGCGCGAGAATAACTCAATAAATGGTAATACAAGGGAAATGAAAATTTAATGGAAATTAATTGAAAACAACACAAGAAACAGACTTAAATTCTTAAGAAAATGTTGTGTGAGGTATCTTTGCTGATAACGGGCATGGATGTTTTTAGCTAAACATCTGTAAGATAATTCTGCTTTTCTTCTCTTTGTGATCCTGTGAAAATTACATTTGGTCATGCAAATTTTTATTTCCAACCTGTGCAACAGCAGAGATTTACATGAAAAAAACATTCTGGTAGAAAAGTATTTTTGCTTCTTGAGTATATCAATCTCTCCCATCCTTAACAACGGATCAGTGCCTTTTATGGCATGTAGGTGATCTCCAAAATGTTTGTATCCTTTGCTTATTTGCTGAAGACACTAAAGGCTTTTTCTCTGAATGACACGTGCTGGCGAAGAGCATCCTCAGCCCTGCCAGCTCCATGTCCCAGAGTCCCCTCACCCACTGTTGTGACCGGCAGCAGCTCTCCAAGGCTCCTTCACTCTTCTAGCAGAGAAGAGCTTCTCCAAGTGATACCATGACTGCCAGTCACAATTTCCTAATAAGATTTTCTCAGATCAGTGGACATGTGCCAAATTAACACTTGTCCCTGGGCCGTGGCTATACCCATTTTGTAGCGAGAGGCTTTGGCAGTTTTTTTCTCCTCATTAGCACTGATAGTTAATTTGCTGTTCCCCTTTAGTCGCTTCTTCCATCTTCCTGATATTGCTCCCAGAATGGGCTGAGCCCCAGGGAAAATGTCCTGTCCCATGTGCCCCCTCCACTTCCCAACCCGGGATGTGACACTGCCCACTGGCCCTCACACCTTTGTCTCTTCAGGGAACCCTAGTTATTCGCACACTCCATTTATTGATCTCCTGAGGCAAGAGGAAGATTTCAGAGCTCTAAATTTGTTTGTAGGGCTCCCACAGAGGAAGGGAATTTCCTGGAAAAGAGAGTCTGGCCGTGCCGTTGGGAGAGCAGGCAGCACCTTCAGACACTCACTGCTCCTCAGGCATACCCGGTTCTGTGAAAGGTAGTGTGGGACGCAGCCTCCCATATCTGCAGATTTCAAAGCTGTGAATATCACTGTCATAACTGAACTGGGGTTTTGTTTCTCCTTTTTTTAAATTTTTTAAAAATCTAGGGCTCGTTTACACGGGAAGATTAACCTGAACTAACTGATGGTTGGCTCTTAAAGCGGATTCATTCAGCTGCATTCTCTTCTATGTGGATGGAATTACAGGGACCTTTATTTGGTTTGTTGGGATTCGTCTCCAAAACGCATTAAGACAAACCAAATTAAGTCCGTTTTTGTTCCAAAGAAATATTTTATATATGCTCATTCATTTTAAGCGTTCTTAGATTAATTTTGCAGAAAATGTCCCTGTGTAGACACATCAACATTCCTAATAATATTTGGCTGAAATGCGAGATAATAGCCAAGACCAGGCTCAAATAAAAGGGATGAATCATCTCTAAATCACATGCTACGATGTAATAGGATAAGGGACAATTGTTTTGCTGGAGAGAAGCTGCCAGGCACAGACCAGCTGCAGGGTCATGTCACCTTCTGGGACAAGAGGGCAAGTCTGGACATTGTCCCCTGTGCACCTACGGAGTGTAACAGCCTGATTTCCAGAGTGCACAATAGCTACAGCTCTCTCCACCACTTGGGATGTTTGCCTGCAAGTGCAAAAAGGGGATTTGTCTCTTGGGACCCCCAAAATGAGGACATGTGAAGGGCAAGGTGTCCTGTGCCCCAGCAGACTGTGAGGTGTCTGTGTCCCCACTGCTGAGCTGCAGCCCGTGTCCCGCATCGCACAGCTCTCACGCACACACACGCAGAGCTCTCCAACTCAGCACTCTATGGAAGCTAAAAAAAAAGGTCGCTTCGTGTTTGCGTTAGTACATCCCACAACAGGACATGACCCCCTCTGAAAAATCAGAGTTCAGAATGCCTACCCATTACTTAAGCACACATGGACCCATTTCATAACCTCCATCTCCTGCGCCCCTGGAAAAAACGTTCTTTGGAAATTACAGTAATTGTTTTATTCTCTTTGATCTCCGCTAATAAAGCTATGGACTATCACTCAGCAGGAGCTGTTTCTCTTAGTTAGGATCTTTCCAACGGTACTTACATTAGGAAGGCTCTGGGGAAATTTCAGTAAATGCACTTGAAAAGAGCCCTGCAAAACTGCTTAGACTTTCTGTAAAAAATATTTCCCTCGCTTTTACTCAGCGCTCTTCTCAGCCTGTTTGTTTTTCTCTTTATCGCAGTTGTTGTTGGACTGAGGTGAAACCTAGAGAAAAGTGTTGTGACTCCTTGTCAATAGATCTTAACGGCAGCTGGAGAACAGAGCAAAAGACTTCTAAATCCCAGACAAGTCACAGTAGAAATCACTCCTGAGAATAACAGTGTCTTGCTGCTCATATTTTACTCTCTGCCCTTATTCAGGAAGGTGGAGAGGTGGTGGATATCCGTTGGTCCTCCAGCAAGGACCCACTTGTCTTCAAAGCACAATGTCAGAGCCCTCAGCATCTCCAATTATATAGGAAATATCCCATTATATAGGCAATCCCGTTATATAGGAAATATCATTTAATTCCCAGGAAGGGCTGCATGGGTGAGACTTACAAGTTGCTGGGTGGAGATCACTGCAAATTGGCCCTGTTACATTGAAAAATCCCATTCCCCACTTTCAGGTATGCAGATGATGGGAAGGGCAAGCTCTCACACGTGGCTCGGGGTGACCTACCTCACCCTGCAGGCACCTGCTGTGGAGCAGGAAAACGAATGGGTGATTCTGAGAAGATGCAAAGAGAAAGACAAATGTCAGAGCCGCTGGGCACTGATGGAAGAAATGCAGCCCTTTAAAAACAATTCTGCATTTCGAATGAAGCAGCCGAGGAGATCCCCAGCCCGTGACATCTTTTGGCCACTTGGTGCTGTTGTAAGATGAAGGCGGCAGCAGCCTTCACACCAAATAGGACTCGTCTAAAGCATTTCCGTGTAGCTGCCTGTTGCATAATTGGCATTTGAAAAGGGGAGCAGTTGCACCAGCTGGTCTCTTCTTTTCTTTTTCCCCTCCAGCTAGAAACTGTAAAAGCTCAAAAGATCAACTGCACAACCTTAAAGTCATATTCACTGTGTTTGGCACCCTGCCACAGGCGGTGGGATTACCGTTCTGCAGACGTTGCTGACTGGCTGCTGCTCTGTACTTCGTGATCTCATGGATGTGCGAAGTGAAGAACTAGAATCCCCAGTGAAGACAGGGGGCAGGGTTGGTAAGGAATGAAGAGCCTCTTCCTCTAAACTGGTTTTTGATCTTTCTATGGGTTGGAAATGAGGAACAGTAATTAAAGCCTAACTGGAAGAGATCAGAAAGCTTGTAAAAGTAATCACACTTGTACCAGGCATCAAGAATTATAATTTTTAAGATTATTCAGTGTTGGTCAGCACTCTGAGCATATGCTCTCTCTGTATAGGTGCTGGTGGGCACATGGCAGCAGGAGCTGTGGTCACAGCTCTGTTGTGGATGGCACCTTCCTCATCTTCTGCTGGGTTTTCCCTGATGTAATTCCTTGGGCCACAACAAGATTATTCCAGATTTGCTCTAGTTTGTCAGGCCGTACCTACAGGGATGCCAGCAAGTGATGAAAAGGAGCCTTATTCCCAGCTCAGTCTCTCACCTGGAACTTGCATTTTATTTTTCAGGGCTCAGTTATTTTTTAATGACAAGACCATCACCATGCGGCATGCCGCCAGCACCTGATGCTTTCTGTGAAGAACCTCAAACTGCATGAATTGACAACATGGAAAAAAAACTAAAATAAAGACGTATTATCCTCTCCTGAAAGGCAAGAAAATCCTGTGTATTATTTGTAAAGGAAATAGCTTAATTGCTCAGCTTGGCATTTAATTTAGCTACCGCCCTTCTAAATGCAAGCATGCTTAATATCAGGAAAGGCAGACGGAGTGACCACTGCCTCGAGAGACTTCGAAAGCAGTTGTTTTACAACAGTTTTTCTCCATGCTGGGAATATTTTCTCACAGGTCAATGTTGTTGATCTGGGCGTGGGGAGGATGAAATGCTCACACCAGAACAGCAGGAGCAGCAGCTCAGAGCAGGGGACAGAGACCTTCGTGGCTACAACTTCTGCGCCAAATGTCTGTGTTTTACATTTTCGTTATCCCACTGTTTGAAAGGACTGTGAAACACATCAGTGGCTGATGCGTGTGGGCGCCACAAGTGGGTCTCCTGAGGGAGTGAGCAGAAGGTTCCCCACAAACCCCAGAGAACTTGCCTGGGAAGAGAACAGCTTTCTGTGGTGCTCCAACACCAGCTCAGTGCTCTGCCATGGGTGAAGCAAAGCTCTCGGTGGGCCTCTCTCTGGAAAAGGCTTTTTTGGTTTTTTCAGTTCAGAAAGACCTGGACAGAATTAATGCACTTTTCTCAGCTCCAGAGGTGACCATTGTGAGAGTGATGAGAGGGAGATGTTCCACCTCTTCCTTTTGCCACCTAGATGCCAACGAGAGCCTAAACTCTTGGATGAACACGATGTGCAAGGGAAGGACAGAGAGCGGCTGTGTTCCATCGAGAGAGGAGGATGGGAGAGCATGTTTCAGCCCTTGACTGCCATTTATTCCAGCACTAAAAGAGAATGAATTTTTAAATCCTAATGCTGAAACACCTATTAAAAAGAGTACTAAACTATGGCAGAAGAGTGGCTGGGAGCTAGGGCTTTTTGGATTAACCCAGCTGATTTTTTTTTTATAATTTTTTTTTTTGTTGCAAATGAACTCTCACTGGCTTTCTTTAAAGGTCACATTTTTTAAAAAAAAAGCTACTATGCTGGGAAAATGCTTTTAAGTTTCATCTGCTTTGTGTGTGTGAATTTTCTAAGCCCTGGGTTTAGTTCTTATTGGAAAATGGTCTTTCTTGGATCCTCTCTGAGTTGGAGATATTGTTTTATTTATCAGGTGCATGCGAGAAAGAGGTTTTTTTAACACTTTAGATACTTTTTTATTGGATGCTCAGCACCATGTCTTTGGATCTCAAACCATGAACTAAATCCTACCTGATGCACTTTTTCTTTCCCCTAGCATCCATCCTCTGCCGGCATTTCCTCAGGGGCCCTGAAGCTTCTGCCTCATCCCCACGTGTCTCCACCTTGAAGCACAGAAGGGATTAAAGGGCTTGTCTGGATCCTGCTTGACTGAGGAGCTGTTATTTCCTCCTCCTGGCACTGTCACTACCAACAGCTCCAGGAGAGGTCGATTTTTTCCTGCAGCCCCTTCCATGGTTGGCTGAGAGGTCTGGAGGTGTCCCAGAGACGTCAATATTTTCATGTCTTGTGCTCCTGACTACGATCAGTCCATAGCCTATGGGTGTTCATGGGTAAAGTATAGCTTTTGAAAATTTTATAGCAAATCTCAAATGTTATTACATCCTTCTATGCCTCGGTATCTCTCAAGAAGCAGCTCTGCGCTGACAAATAACACTGGGAGGGGAACGGTCATGTAGGGATGTACCAGCTCAGTTTGCAACCTGAAATCCTTATTAGGGATTAGCTCTCTGGCCAAAATCTGTCGCCTGAGGATTACTAATAGACAAATAGGTTTTCGAACCCTCTTTCTCCCAGGAGATCGCCAGTTGCTCCAAACCCATTTACTTAATGCCCCAAACACATTTGCTTTGGCAGAGCTTTAGGCTAGACCAAGCATTGCTCCCCTCTGCAGGATGTTTCTTATGCTCTTGAGCAGAATGCCCTAAAAGAAAAAAAAAAAAAGGCAGTAACAAGTGACTTCCTGAGTATATTACACAAATTATGTTTTTATTGATTACAAAGCAGCACTGGCTCAAAAGGACACCCCTGTGACACTCCAGATGCAAGTATGTCACATAACTCTTTGATATTTATCAACTTCTATCTTCAAACTAGTTAGATTTTTGCTTCATCAATCACATTAAAAGGTTGCTCCCAAACCTCACGCCTCTGATGGTTAGAATTACACTTCTGATTTCCATCTTGATTTATTTATAGCCAGTTGATTCACGTTGCCACGTAAGTAATACTAGATATCTAAAAATAAAAAGTGATATTTAACAATCTGTCTAGACTGAGGACAGAGAAAGAGTCAAAAAATCTCTATTTTTATTGTTAACTGAGCATATGACGGTATCCTTTACTAATAGGAATTTGCATTTCAAGAGCAGATGAGCAGCCAATATAGACGCTAATTCACTGAAGCCGGAACACTTGTGAGGCAGTAAGGTCATGGACAATTTAGAGCCCAATGGAAACAGAAGATGTTGAAGTTAAACCCCGTGCTTGCAAAAGGGCTGGCTCTCCTTCGGAGGCTCGGCTCACTGTGCTAGCTGCCTGTCCGAGCTGAGCCAACCCTCCTGCCACCTCTGGACACTCATGTGTCCAAGACATCAGGTTTCCAACTGTTCTTCATAGCATGGATAGAAATCAGAAAGCCACCGCTTTCATCCACAGGTATATGGACAATTATCTGATGAGTGTTTGGCCGCTGAGAGGCCAGAAAAATGCCATAGTGGGTTCAGTCCGAACCCATCCGCTCAGAACAGATCAGCTCTTATGTTCGGGATTGTACGGCAATAAAATCCATCTTCCTTGCAGAATAAAACTCACGTTGAAGCTAAATTCCAGATGAACAGAAGCTCCTTCTGCCATCTCCAGGGGATATTGTCCATCCCAGCAACTTGAAAGGCAAAAGGCTACATCTGAAACTACTTCATCTTCAAAAAAATCTGCCTTCCACAAATATACACCTATTTGCAGCTATGAGAAAACAGTTATACCCTAGTGTTCCCTAGCAATGGCATGTTGGAAATGTTAAAAAAATTTATTCCACAAAGACACATTTTAGAGGGTATCTTATCCCTTTGCTCTAGAGGAGGAAATGCAGTGTAAAACCTCCTACCTTTCTCATTTTGCCAGAACTAATAAGCTGTAATCAAGTTATCATCATCCATGTGATTCAAAGGCTTTCTTGTCATGTGAACTTCCCCACAGAATGATTTATTCCTTGCGCTGCTCTGCCATGTCACGGTCCCACTTGCGTCTCTGCGCCCTCCATGTGTTTATCGATGAGCCAAAAACCAACGCAGCTCTGGATGACTCCTGACACCGGGGTTGGACCTGGAGCAGCTCGTTGTGCTCTGGGGTAGCTTAAAAGCTGATGATTCCCAGCAAGGGCTGCTGATGGCCAGGCACCGGTTCATTGGGATGCGGAGGAAAACATCACCGTGCTCGTGTTCCCTTTGTTGAGCTGATGGACAGCAAAGACTTCCCCTGTGCATCGTTTCTGAGGCGTATGATCTTTGTGGGCAAATGCTGGCCCTTTGGCTGCTGGGAGTGAATGTCTTTGCTGCTCCTCACAGAGCTCAGTCAGCTCAGCTCCGGTTTGTGACACACACGTGCGCGTGGGCTGTTTCGGAGTCCTGGGGAGCACGTGAGGGCTGCTGTGCTGCGTGGCCGTGCTGCAGGTTGCAAGGGCTTAGAAAACCCCATCTTATCCTAGAATCACAGAATCACAGAATCATAGAATGATTTAGGTTGGAAGGCACCTCAAAGATCATTGATTCCCACCCCCCCTGCCGTGGCAGGGACATCTCCCACCAGATCAGGTTGCTCAGTGCTCTGTTTTTCCAAGCCAGCACAGCCAGGCTTATCCTTCTGCTTGGATTGCCTTAGCAACGTCACCGTTCGCTCTAATGCTTTGCCCCCCGTGCCTAGCCAGCTGGCTTCCCACCTACTCAACGCACTGTTGTCGTGTTTAGCACGGACATGGGCTCTGCACCTCCCTTTTGGCTTGTCACCCTTGTGCGGGAGGAGGCGGGGAACGGCTGCCAGCACCCAGGCAGGCGTCGGGAATGCCACTTGCCCACCCATGGGCACCCGGGTGGGAGCGCAGCTTTGCGGGATGTCACACACGGCCAAGGGCTTATCTCCATTGCTGGCAATACCCTGGTCACCTGGCTCGCAGGCATGAGTCTCAGAGCTGGCACCCGGCTGCTGGAAAGGCTGGAGCATCTCACACACGCTGCATTCTTTCCCTTGGCGCGTGTACGTCTCTGTAATATGGCATATGTTTCTTTTTCATTTGATAACAAGAGACATCAGAAGATGTATATTGATTTATTGCCTACAGAAGCAGCACGCTGTAATAGGGCTGCAAGATCCCGCTGAATTTGCTGATTCAATAGCTCCAGCGCTTTCGCAATGAGCAAATGGAGAAGGCTGTGAATTAATAACTTCCCTGACCTCCAGTCTCTGCGAGGCCGAACAGCCAGTGGAGGAGTTAATCCAGTAATCCATTTTAGCATCTGGAAGGCAGCACATGCCCTGCCTGGGCTTAGACCTACCAGAAAAGTGAAGGAAAACCAAGTGAATCTTAGGGCTGGGGAGGGTAGGAGAGGGAAGGATTGCAACCCAACAGAGAAAGCGGCTGGTTCATTTGCAGTCCCTGGCTGCATGATTCATTCATCTTGCAAAAGAGGTTTGCGGCTTTATTTGTTCCACCCGGATCAGCCGGGCTTTGTGAGCACTCACCGCTGCTTTTTTGCATCGCTCAGTGCTCAGGGGAAACGAAAGCTTCTAGCAGTGACCTCAGCCTGAATTGCTTCTCGCCTCCGCAGCGACGTCCCTGACCTTTTCCTGCCAGCTCAGCCAAGGGCACTGCAAAGCTCCCGCCTGTCCTGGGACCTCAGAGAGCTTCGGCAGGCACACGTCTTTGGGAATTCTGCTCTCATACACTATTCTCAGTCACTTTATTGCTTTACCAGACTCTAGCTAATCAGCTTGAAATTTCCTCTGTAACATTTAAATTAAAAAAAAAAAAGAGGAAAGAAACTGGCTAAAACATTCCAGCTGCTCAAAGAAGAGAAAAGACGTTAAAAAATACATTATATTCCTCATTTTAAAAGCAAGGCAATGATTTGCCTTGCTGTGAACGCTGGCAATTCGGCTTTCAAATCCCAGTGTGAGGCACAGAGCGGGTCAAGGATTTGCTGTTCTCCCTCTGTGTTGGGACAGAGCCTGAGCTGCTGGCAGACAGCTCTGGCCGGGCTGGAGGAGTCCCAGCAGGCAGCAGTCACTTTTGCTCTCTTAAGTTGCACTCTTCAGACCAGCTATTGCTGGGACACAAATAGCCGCTGCACCCACTGCACTTTAAAGCACTTAGGAGGAGGAGAAAACCACCTATTTGGTGTGACTTACAATGGGATGCTTGGAAATTGTGGACTAGCTGTTATCACCTTTTCGTGAAGCCATCTGCTGAGCATACACGAATGCAAGCTGGTAAATTCAATATCGTAGGTTTTATTAAAAATCCAGGCAGTATACGGAGCTGGACAGAAGCTGTTACCAGCATGATGGGCTTTTGGTAGCAGACAGAGCCCGGCTGCTTTAAGGAAGACCCACTCTGAGTGCTGGGCATCAGGTTGTATTATTTTGATTTTGGATTACGGTACTCTAATTAAAGGTCCTGACTTCCTAATCCAATCAATCTAGATAAATAACAACTCTCTTTTGCAGATAAAAGTTGAAGGCTTATCGCTGCCCAACAGCCATATTTTAAAGACGATCCATAAAATTACCCAGCAAATCAGCTTACGCAGCATCTGGTCGCCGCAGCTGCGTGCAGGCAGAGCTCCGCACTTGTGCTGACAGCGGCATTTCAGTGACACCGTGCCACCCTGGGCATATGTCCTACCCAGCCCTTCTCCTCTTACCACCATAACAAAGTTTCTGCCTCCTCAGCAGCATTATACTCCCTACTACTCGTCCCATTCATCCCACAAAACCTCTAGCTCGGAGTTATTGCAATTGTACGGGGGAGGTTATGGTGGTGAAGGATGAAGTAATGCAATTAGTAGACTATTTTACCCATTCTTCACCTTTTCCTGCCAAATAGCTTTGTTCTAATGAAGGGTATCAAACAACCATTTCATTGCAATTTAATTGAGCAGTTACTCGTGCCGCACAGACATCAAGGAACGGTTACGGGAACACTTTTCAGGGATGAGTGGAAAATGCAGAATCATACGGATCTGTGAGGGATGGGTCGTGCCAGTCCTACTTTTAATGCCTGGCTGTTTGCTTTAGCCTTGCTGGATTCACCCTCCCCCCAGTCTAAGAAAAAGCTTAGAGCCCAATGCAAAAGCAGCACAGGGTGATTCGACACCCTCCCCTTGGGCTGGCTGTGGTCCCTGGGTGCAGAGGAGCAGCCAGGGTAGGATAGAAGCTCTGAAGCAATTTGCCCAACATGATGCAAAGAGCTCAGGATCGATCCCAGACCTTGTCCTTCTCTGGCATGTGAGTGACCCTTTTTCCCCACACTTTGAGAAACCGCATTTTTTCAGTGTGGGTTTGCAATAAGTTTGGCAGAGATGAAAGCAAGGGCAACTGTGGCAGGGCTGAGTATGAAACTCCGGAGAGTTTCATCTGCAGACCTGAGACAAAAAGGCTGCGCAGACCCATCTGAGCTAAACTTGCCCACAGATAGCACCACTGTCTCATTTCCTGGAATGTATTACCTAGACGTAGCTGACAAAAATAAACAGAGGAAAAAAGACCATTCCGTAATGCAATCAAACCTCAATTGCCCATTTGTTTTTGTCCTTTAAAAGGGCTAATAACGTGGTAATTGGTGGAGATATCTCCAGGGCTCCATAAGCGAAGGCAAGAGAGAGATTCTCCCGCCATGAAATAGGCATATTTTTGTAAAGAAGAGAGTGAGGTATTACACAAACTAAAGGCATCCATATAGAATTCTACCTGATGTCCAAACCAGTAAAACCTCGTTCCTTTGGGTGTTGGCTTTTAATGGCTCAGAGGTTTTCGGTGTGATTGTGGTAGAAAAGCATCCCTGGAATTTACTTCTTGGCAAGGAGGGATCCAAGCCCACAGCATATTCAGGATCAAAAACAAATGGGAAAAAAAATCTGCACTATGTCTATTCTTGCTTACATTGTATCCAGCTCTGTCCCATCGCACACCGAAATGGTGAGTCCTGGTTTTGTGGCCCAGACCCTGTAAAGTGAAGAGCCGACCAAGTGGAGAATATTCAGCTAAAGCACATTTTGCCATTTAAAATAATGTACCTGAGCTCCCTTGTCCCCCTACTCCTTTCATCAAATTTGCATTCAAATTCACCTGCTTTAATAACCAGCCATTGTCACCCCAAAGGCACGCCAAATTTTGAGACACAAACAGCAAAATTGCTTTCATCTTTCACAAAGCGCCCAAGGCAAACTCTGATTTTTTGAAATATCTTTTCATTTACTGAGGCTTGTTTTATTCTTTTGGTCTCATCTCTAGCTGGGGTCCAAGAAATAGAGAAACATCCTGAAAACAGGTCCTAAAGTTCAGTTCTTGCATTCGTTGGGGTCTGACTTGGAGCTTCTTTATTTTTTTGGGTCTCCCAGACTGAAAGACTCCAAGGGGAGAGATCTCACTCTGTAGATGCACGGGGCAGTGATCACAGAATCACAGAACTGTTGAGCCTGAAAAAGGTCTCTGAGATCATCAAGTCCAGCCTATGACCCAACACCATCGAGCGTCGAGGTTAGGTGCCCAAATTCCAGCAACTGTCTCTGAGTCTTAACCTCAAAATTGTTTCACCAAATCACAGCCTGAAATTGGGAAGGGCTGGAATAAACCACCCCAACACCAAATGAGTCTGCAAAGCACTTTGGAATCTCCTTTTGCCCCTTTGTGGGTGTCCTTGCGTGGCTCTGTGAGGATTTCCTGCTGTACCGGCTCCTCAGGAGCATCTGTGGGCTCACACCCGTGTCTGTGCTGCAGAGTCCAAGAGGATGGTCTGATTTTTCACGGAGGAAAGCAGGAGTGCAAAGGACCAACTTCCCAGGCTCTGCCTGAGCCCTCCTCCACTTTATTGTCTTTGCAGTGCTGGTGCCAGGAAGACCCCAAGGTACATGGGAAGCATAAACTTTTAGTCTTCCATTATCTTGCCTATCAATTAATATTATTTAGAGGCTGATCTATGCTGCTTTTATCCCTTGCGAGGTACTTACGGTTTCGTCAGGATCCAGGAGCTATCGACCAGTAAATTATCATTTTATTGAAGTGATTGGCTTTATCCTACAGTAGGTTCTTTAAGAACAGTCTTTAAAGGTTAAACTCTGTGCCAGGGTAATATGTACATCACATTCCCGGGTGCCTTTTGTGTTTAAAAAATCGACAGTTTCCATCTGTGAGAAGAGGAATTTAGACATGCTGATACTCTGACATTTAAATGTGAGCAGTGGAAGATAAACACAGCCTGACATAAAGTAAATGGGGTGATATTAGGGAAAGTTAAATTTCAAATATTCACGCTCCTGCTTCTACCTGCTGGGGTACTGTGCACCAGAAGGAGCGTTACCGTGCATTAACGCCGTCACATCTCCGGCCTTTGTTACAGCAGGTTGGCACAACACACCCAGGATCTTTTTCAAAGCAAAGAGCCAGTGTTGGCCATAAGCTTGTTCGAAACCTTTTCTGTTTAGCCACGCTTCTTACAGAGCTACTCTGCAGCTAGCAAAGCTAGGCTCAGCAGAGATTTAGGATGCGGGTCTCCGCCTTGATCTCAGCTGCAAATAATTTCATAGCGGTTCTGGCTGGGCGAGGAGTGACAAGGACAGCTTACAGCACAGACGTGGTTTCTTTTCTCCTTGAGAAAGAGGGGGTTCCTTCACTTTCCCTAGCAATTTCTGTACTAAATAGTGTTATTACACGTGAAGCACGGAAAGAGGTGAATTGTGCTAAAACAGGTGAGCTAGAGAAAGCAAACCGTGAAGTGGTAAGGGGATAACTAGATATAACAACCCTTTGGGGTCGTCCAATGTGGTCTGATGTTGGGGTTGGGCGCCAAGTGACCTTGAACTAACCCAGGAAAACTTGCACTTGTGAATATTTTTAAAATCGCTGGCCCCTTCAATCCCACACACAACTGTGTGTGGCAACACCGCTCTTTGGGATCTTGTCTGAATTTCTCTCTTTGAAGCCCCAAGGGTGTGTAGGCAGGTTAAATAATGCAAAAGCAGCTGTAATTATGCTGTGCAGTTTCTCTGGAAACATTTGAAAAATATTATCGCATTGTTCTTTTTTTGTTCTTTTTCCCCCCCTCTTTTTCTTGGCCTCTTTTTAAAGGGTCTAGGACAAATCTAAGGCTTTAATGAGATATATGACAACATATGATATGATAGAAGTTTTCAGTGACTTTCATTACCTAACCTCAATTAGAGGGGAGTAATCAGCAAGTCCCTTGCCATGAGAAGTGCAGAATGAAACCTTGGCAAGATGGGACAGATGCAAGAAGAAGGACACACTGCAAAATGAGCACAGGGATACTCACTGCACCCCCAAAGCACCCAGTGAATGCCAAAACAGAGACTGCAGCATTAGCAACTGGTCTCTGCCATTTTTTGTCTCTTAAACATAAACAGTCCCCCAATCTATTCTTTCAAAAACTATTAGTTTAATGTCAGAAGAAGTCCTTTGTTTGCCTCTTTCTTGGGAGGGGAAGGGAGGGAAATAAAGGCTTGCTCAGCTTTTGTTTTCTTTCTTTTGGTCCCACAGTAAGATATTCCTGGATTTTGCTGTGTGTTGTTCTGTCAGTGCCTGGGACTGACATAGTGCTGTTTGATGCCTGGAAAAGGAATTTTATGAAATCTCTCCTCTCTTCTCCTCCTGTCTCCGCCGTGGCTGTGCCCAGCCTGTGGGACGATGCCCTACCGCTCAGACGCGTGGCTTCTCTCGACTCTCCTCCATGGGGAAGGCAGGGATGGAGGGCGCGTGCTCCCGCCTTTCCAGCTCCATCCCCATCAGTGTGGGCGAGCTGCCTGCCAGCTCCTACGCTCCAGTTTCATCTCTGCTCTCACAGATGTACCGCAGCCTCTTGGACAGTGCACATTTTGCTGTTGCTTTGTTTGGCTCTCTTGGTGGCTGGAGCTGTGCCTGCTCAGCTGCGCGCTGGCCTCAGATCCAAGGCTCCGCTGTGGCAGGCAGGATGCCTGGCCTGGCCTCTTTTAACGATTGTTAACTTGTGTCCTCTCCATCTTTCCTCTGCTGGATTTTAGCAGCCAGTTTGCTCTGGAGAATCAGCCAGCACCCGCCTTTCCTGCCCATCAGTCCCTCTAGCAGGCTCCTATCTTGTGCAATGAAGGATGAATTGCAACGATCCCATGACACAAGAATTCACCATCAGTTGCCCGTCTTCACATCTGACTTGACTGGGTCAGTTCCGTGTGATCACCAGGGGAAGGCATCACACCTCCCCTAGACCTATTTCACTGCTGCTGCAGCTCATTGCCCACTGTGGAGTACTCTTCCAAAACCAGGGCAGCCCAGGGCTCCGAGGATTCCGGGAACACCGGTGTCAGGCGGCGTGACAAGGTAGGAGTGAGGGTCGTTAGAGGAGTTGTGTCAGTACATCAGTTCACACAACAAACTCACATCACCAGGCTCTTGGATCTGTGTTTTCTTGCAGCAGTCTTCCCACACAGCTCCTCATCCTGCAGGTCTCTGCTCCCCCAGACACCGCGAGAGCCGTGCAAGAGCAAGGGAGAGGCGCCATGGCAGGGAACGGTACCGGGAGACATCCCCTTCTCTGCCTGGGAAATGGAGAGCTGAGTTTTGCTAGGCTGTTTTCATTCATTAGACATTCTGAGCGATTTTGCTGTCTGATGATGGCTTGACAGTGATGCCTGGCCAGACTGTACAGTCTCCAGTTTGTCCCTGGCACACCTCTCTCATAAATCTAATTTCGCAAATGAAGAGCAATACACTACTGCTAACAGAGGTAACCAGGTAAATTACTTTGAAGAGGCATATGATGAGCAAATTCCCCTGAACAGCTCAGGCAGTGACAGCTATACATGCTGGCCTACACTCAGATATGCTACAGCTTTACTCATGTTCAAGGGTAATCTCCATTAGCAAAATGCATTCATGTCTCCAGCATAAATTCTTTTAGTGGGAACATGTCTGTCAGATGGCTTTGCTGGCTTCTGCAGGATTGGCTCAAGCACTTTCCCAAATGGGAGCGCACAGAGATCAATTCAGACATGTCCTTGCATTATTGCAGGAGGGCAATAACACAACATCTTGTTGTTCGGCGCCACTTCCAAGGAGCAGAGTGTAATCCCTACCACAAATCACTGCTTGTCACTGGGGTGGGGGAGGAAGAACTGTCAGCTGCTGGGAAATAAATGGCTGTTGCTTTGTGATCCATTCATGTCTGGAGAATCCTTAAGTGGTGTAGATTTAATTCTGCTCAAATGAGGAAAGCACGTGCAGGTTACAGGAGAGACAGATAACTATTAATTTAAAATTCCAGGCAAAACTTTTGCTTGTGTTACCCTCATTATATTTTAACGACAGAACCAATAGCATATGCAAATTAGCACCTTAGATTATTAGCAGGGAGAAGCCTATTGCATATATTAGAGCACAAATGTGACTAAGCAGCAAGCACACTAAGGGTATTGTACATGGTGCTTACATCAGTTTAAAGGCTTCTAGATCACTGAATTAGTTTCATGGGGCTGACTGTAACTGGAGTTTGGCTCAGCTGTACTGCTAAAGTGATCTCAGGGCTCACTGTTGTTGAATGGGGCAATTCTGGTGCACTCTCTGTCCCCATTCTCTTTCCCCATTGCTCCCTACAGGCTTCTGCCTCCACTGCAGATCAGACCCATCACCAGAGAATTTTTCTGCAGGTTTAGTGAACTGAACCTGTGAAAGGTCTCAGGAAGATGTTAGAGCTTTCCTTGGCAGCAAGGAGGTATTAGATCAGCTCAGTCATGATATGAAATGAAGTATTTCTGACTCAGATCTGGGGTTTAATCACTTGTGCAAATGTACAGCCCCTGGGAGTCTCTAGCCTGCACCTTGCAATGCCCCTGCTCTCAGGGCATGTGGACTTGTAGGAAAGCGCAAAGGTATGCACACAAGGAGTTTTAGCCCTGGAAAAGTGCATTACAAAGCATCCTGCATTCCCTACGAAGTCATTTCAACTTTATCCCACAATGTTTACCAACAAGATAATTTAGTCATCTTAGTGAGTGCGACATCCATCCCAGCATCCTGGGTTCATCTGACACAGCAGTCTTCCTTCGGGATGTCTAATTCAATAAGTAACAACACAAAAGAGTGGATGATATGGAAGAAGATGGTGTGTGCTCAGCAATGCTGACAGATACAGCAAGACAAAGGGGAGTCTTTTGATGGAAAAGCTGAGTATCAGCTTTGCTATGCAGGTTTTTCAGTAAAGAAAAATTAATATTTTTATTCAAGTAATACTAGAAAAATCTATTCCCATTAAATACTGTAATAGTCTCACTGGCTTTTGGACTCCTGAAAAATTGCTCTAGTGGAATTACATTAATTAATGCACAAAGAACGGCGTGTAGAAATAACAGGCAGGATATTCCTCAGTAAATGTCATATCTTTAAGGCATTGTGATAGAAGATCTGCAGAACGTTGTAGCTGAGGTGAAAAAGGTTAAAAGCTGCAAATGCTGGTCCCAAGTGTGGGATACTGGGTAAGCTACCTTGGGACAAGAAAAGAGATGAACTGGGTACTTAGGTCTTTTGGGTCATATAAATAGAGTGTATTCCTGTGACATCTAACATTCATCTATCTACAGGAAATACTAGGATAAAGCTGGTGAAATAAAAATCTCTCTGCAAGGTATCATTCCAACACGGTGAATTTCATTAGTTTTCCCAGGGTTAAAGAGAGAGCAGCTTCCAAGACTCTGTCCCTACAGACCTACCATGGGCCACGCAGGTTGACTACAGGGCGAGCTGCTCCTGCAGAGAGTCTGAGCCAGGGGTAGCCCTTGTGCAGCAAAGTATTAGCAGGTAAAATATGTAGTGAACATCCATCAGCTCAGGCTGCTGCTGAAGGCAGTGCTCACGAAGCCGGTGGTTTAGCAGCGCACCCGGCATCTGCTCACCGCTGTTGATTGCTGCATGACGGCGATGCCTGACTTGAGAGGCGGCAGGAAATTTATGTCCCGGCACCTCATCAAATCAAGTGTAATTCCTGACCGTTTGCCAAATGGGAGTGATAACCGTGCTAAGTGCCTTGCAGGAGAGTCTTCTCCGAATCACGTGCACGGATGACGAGGTCCTGTCAGCCGCAGTTAGATATGAGTTGATTAAGCCCTTGCATAGAGGAGCTCTGCTGACCTGCTGAGAAAGGTCAGAGCCGTCGCTATTACACTGTGGACATTTTCTGCACGTGGCACGTTAACTTCTAGGGCATTAAGTGGCCGTATCATACCTTCAGGTTGCCAAACACAGGGCACTTGGCTCCTGACAGCTGATTTCCCCTGGGCTTTGTGATCTAGAAGAATTTGGTACTTTTTCACCCAAAACCATCTCTCTCCTATTGCACAGGACTTTCCTCAGAAGTCCTAAGGTGTGAGAAGCTCGATAATAACCTCTTTCAAATACTCCTAAGGCCAATCTGTAAGTTCTCTTGTGTATTTCACTAGTGAAATATTTCAAAGTCTTCATTTGTGTAAAATTAGATGCTTCCTCTTCCCTCCCTGTCAAAACTTCAGCGAAAAGGGAAATCTCTGTGCTCTAGGAAGCTTACTTGTGAATGGTTTGAGCTATTCCAGCACTTGTGTTAGAGCTTGGTGCCCACTCACAATTAATTAATATCTGTATGCACTATCTCCTACCAGGCTCACTGGAAAACCACTTTCTAGCTTGGAACATATTTCTGCTTCATATGCATGGCTTCCAGCCTCATAATCCTTCTCTAAATATTGTATATACTGATCTAATTTATTTACAGTTAGTTCATATATCAAACTAATGGAAGATAATGGTGTGGCCTGGTAAAATCAGGGGAGAAGCTGGTCCTCCTAGCATGCAATTAATTATCCATGCCAGACCAGCATTGAAACATCGGTGTCAGTTCTATACAGATGTGGCGTTTGGACTGTAAAATAATAGTTACCCTTAAAAATGCAGTGAATTAAGTTGGGTGATGGACTGAATCAGTCTGGTAAATGATACATGGTGGTACATAGATTTGGCAGAGCATCCCTGACTTCTCTTTCATGGCTCTAAGTGTCACTGGAAATTGTTTTTAACATAATTTTGAACCTCCAGATCTGGCGAGGGGTAATCAATCAGCTTGAATCCATCAGGAACTGGGCTTGTGTGTACATTCTGGCACTCTTTTTTTGTGTGTTCCTCTGCTCTGAATACAGTTATCGTTCTGTGAAATCCAGAAGGAAATTCAGACATGATAAGGGGAAGCATTTAAGTGACTCAGATACAAATAGAAGAAAAAAATCCCTCTAAGTAGGAAAAAATAGGCATTAAAAGCTGCCAGGAAGATACAGGCAACAAAGATATATTAGGGTATCGCTGATTTAGAAAGAACAAAGTTTGGAAACTGTTTTGATTCCAAGATTTTGGCCCTTCCTCTTGCCCACAACACTTTTTCCCTCGTCCTGTGCCTCAGGTGCTGTACGTTGTGAATCTGCAAGTCCCTCACTCCTGGCCCTGCGCTTCGGCCACATCCCAGAGTCTGAAACATTGGCCATGTCCTACTGCAAACCACCTTCATGGGCTTCCTGCAATGGAAAAACATCCTCCGGTGCAGGTGGAAAGTCATGTCCCAGGAGGCAGCATCTGCAATCACGAGGACTTGTCTAGCAGAGCCATGAGGTTGGGTTCATCTCACAGGCTGTCGGTGCCTGGTTAGACCTGACCCACAAGGCTCCTTCCAGAGCATTTGCAGATAAAAGGAAGTTCATGGAGTAACTAATTTGGCCCTAGAAGGTGTCCAGGACTGATGGGTTGGGTTTCCCTCAAGAGATGTTCTTCTTTATTAGCTTTTGTGGAAGCCTCTAGCTAGCTGGCTTAGATGAGACGCTTGAGTCACAGATGGCAGAAGTTAGGCAAGAAACTGCGAGGTGACATTAAGGTAGGTACGTGGGCAGGATTTCTGAAACGCACAGGCACCAACGGATTCAGATACTCCGTGTGAAGTTTAAAAGCGCCTCCCCATTCAGCATCCATTCCTGAGATTTAGTCTTGCCTGGCAGTGATTTCTTTGGAGGATTACTTATGCTTTTGAAAAAGAACCAACAACACAGATCATACAAAAAAAGTATCCTTAGGTCGGCAGAGATAATTGTTACTCAGACTTAAACTGTTTCTCTGTCCCAGCTTGTTCCAGTGCCTCTGAATTTTAGTGTAATGCCACAGAAAGGATTACAGATATCCCTTCTCATTACAACAGGGCTAACCCAATTTCAGTCATCAATCATGCTTGCTACAGAGTCTCTTCGTGCTCTGAAGCTGATTAGCTGTTGAAATAATCCAGCTTTGATGGCAAGCAATGCTTTATTAATACTGCGAGTGACTGCTTTTCCCCCATCATTTGCTTTTAATGGATCCTATGTTTCTTTGTTCCTCCTTCTGCCCCTGGAGCTCCCAGAAAAGTCTGGTGATATGCTTGGATGCACATTCTTTGCATCAAAACAGAGTCTAAAATGCAAATGCTGCTGGTTTTAGGATCTCTTCAAAGGGTAAACATGAACTGACTGTCTTTCTTCTGCAACTAGGCACTACACAGGGATTTGCTCTACCCATCTGTGTAGGGATATGCTGGGTCCTAGGCAGACTGTAGTTCCTTCACATGGTTTCCATCTGTTCCATCTCGTGTGAAGAAGGGCTATCCCCTGAGCGGGTACTCCTCTCTCACGTAGACCCAGGCGGGTTCTGTGCCCAGGACTCCCGATCTGGAGAAGAGAGAAGAGGATCAGCAATAACCCTACTTCAGCTAGAGGGGATTGATTTCAGCCGTAGTAATGAGCACATCAGAGAGCCGCAGAGCCACAGCTATTAAAGACCCACCAAACAATCAGCAGCACTAACACGTAGCTCTCACCAAGCTTTTTCCCTGCCCATGCCTCTAGCAACAAGCAATAGGTAAATGGGAGGAATAATATGACAGGATTAGAGCTGCAGCCATTAAAAAATCTTTTGTCCTACATAAGTTCTTTCATCCTACGTAGGTTGCCTCAAAGATTTCCTTTAGATGTAGCAAAACTAGGATTTTTTTCCTGTGTTAGTTAAGTAGCACCTTGTCAACATACTTGACAGTGTTTTGGAGAAATAAAACTACTCAGTGATATGATGTCTCGTTTGTATGTAAATTGCGAAGAAATTAGGGAAGGCAGAGGACTGCCATTACAACCATTACATAGATAACAAATATTTTGTGCTTTTGCTTCTCTGAAAACTTATTGCTGTGTATCAGTTGGTTTTATAAAAATAAACAAGTGTTTAGGGCATGTAACTTGCTGGCCTGAATCTCAGAACACAGCGTGGCTTCAAAATCAGGTTCCTTTCATGTGCCTCAAAGCTGGGCAGAAAGAATCATCAGTCTTTTTTCTTCTTTTAAAGTATATGTCTTTGATATTAAATATGTATTCAAACCTCCCACTGACACTGAGAAGAGCTACATGCACATATTCCAAGGTAAAAGAAGGTTCTCATCTACAGCACGACCAGTTGCTCTGGTTCTGAAATGAGACGTTTTTGCAATGTTTAAATAAAAAAAAGGGATGGGGATTGAGAGATCAGAATAGATCAACGCTTTGTCTTCAGTAGAACTAGAAGGTGCATTTGCAGAGGTAAGAGGACAGAGTCTTCTACCCCTACAAGACAACCTGGACAGCTTGTGAGGCATGAGTTGTCAGGCCCAGAATAGCTTCTGATGGAGACCTCTGAAATCTGCAGAACACAGCTAACATGTGAAAGCACTACCTGAGGGGAATAATACCAGGGAAAAAACCAAGCATAGAAAACATGGTGGGTTTGTCAAATGTCATCATCAGTAGCTTTTCGAGTTTGGCTGTCAGAGCAAAACAAACATTTCCAGATTGCAGGAGTGGAAAACTTGCAATAGATTCAGGTTATTGTGCAGGGTGATGCCAGGCTGGGCTATTTTCATTTTCATCTTCAGATGAAGTGGAGTAGAGAACAAGTCTCTGCCAATTTAACTTCATCATAATCCCATTCAGTTACTCCTAGTGCATCTGGGAGGTTGAGGATGGCAGCCGTCAGTGGCATGATCTGTTGCCAAGAGCAATTGTCTCTTCCTATCTGGTTCCAAAGGCCAGAAAGGCTAGCGAGTCTGCTAAACGATCACTGCAACAGGATGGCTCTGAAGTTAATTGCAGAGATTATAATCACACTGGGCAAATACTCAAAAACTGAGCATGCCTGTAACCTCGCTACGCTATTCTGGCATTGCCTTAAAATATGGCTTGTTATGGCAGGAGTTTGGTACGGAGCAAACAGATGAGCCATCGTCCCCTGGGTGTAAAAAAGAATCCTTTATCACTTAAAAAAACCCCAAAGAGCCCAAACTGGAACTGATCAGCTGAGCAACTACCATCTCACCAATTAACTGTGTGCTGGTACCAATCGATCTTTGGCAGAAAAGCTGCCAGTTTATTTCAAGTGTTGCTAGTGCAGAGAGCCGGTTTAGAAAGGTAGTCGCACAAATGCACCATTAGAAGTCACTGATTTTTGTTGCAACTGGAACATGAAGCAAGAAAGGCAATGTGCATCCTTCGTTCTGTTCTGAAGAGAGCAGGAGCACTGGGAAACACACGTCATAGCAAGACATCTTTATAAACTATTCATGAAAGGAAAGAGGTGTTTTAACAATTGGTAAATAAATGGCATAAATTAAAACCCAGCATATTCCTACTCAGTCCTGGGGATCACAAACCATCTTGTAAAGATGGTGTAAACACCAGAGAGGTGAAAAGTGACAGAGACAGTGCTGTTACTTTATAAATGTATACAGATAGCCATCACTGATTAACTGTTTATTAAAACACTTCTTCATCTCTGATTAACATATTGTAAACTATTTATAAGCACGTTTTCAAACACTGGTGCAGTCCGTGATGATTTGCCATTATTTATCCATTTGTTGTAAGAGTTGTCGTAATTTTTAACCCTGCATGTACTACCCATAGCTGCAATTTTAATGATGCAGATGTTAGCCTTACATTTTTCTGAGCCTTAGATTTTTATTTATTTATTTATCTATCTATCTATCTATTTATTTATTTATTTAAATTCATATGTGTGCTGTGTGTTCTGAAAATGAAAAGTCATTTACTACCTGCTTTTGTCCTATATTTAACAATCCTACACAGGTTATGTGAGTCACATTTTTCTATTGAGAAGTGATGCTTTTATTAAGAGGATATATTATTTTAAAAAAATAATAGAAGACTGTTTTATTGTGATGTTCTTCCGTACAATAAAATTCTCTGTGACGCGGAGGATGTATTAATTATGTGACCTGATCAGGAAAAATATTAAAGTACTAAATTAAGAATCAGGTGAAGATAATCCCCACTGAGATGCTGAGATAATGTCTAAGCATATTAATACTGGCTACCTTACTTTTTTCCCCAATATATTGAGAGGATCCTATTTCACATTTTCTTTACATCGAGTTGTAAAGCGTGGAGGACGTAACAAAGACTGCAGCATTATCAGCAGGATTCAATTGATCCAGCTGGCATGATGAAGAGGGTCTCATGAAGCCAATGCAGGAGAAATCTTTCTGAGCTAGTAGAGAATAAAATCCAAATCTACTGGTGACCCATAGCTTCAGGTCTCTGAGAGTGGGCAGATGATCAAGTTTGCCTCTTGGCATGTATGAAACCAAGCATTCTCAAGAGGCCCGAGATTTGCCTTGGGCTTTTTGTTGTGTCTTTGCAACCCTTCAAGTGTTTAAGCATGAGACAGGTCCTGACCATGTCACTGTGGTCATTGGCCAACAATCTGTCCTTGCTTTGGAGCAAAAGTCACTCACGTTCTGGTCTCAGCAAGTTACCCCATCCAGATGACAAGCAGTGACTCAGGTGCGATCTTCCATAAGCAGCAGTTAAATCCCTCTGAAGACAAGGAGGCAGTTATTCGTGTTTCTCAACATAATGAGAATCCCACTTAGGTATCGTTTGATCCCAGGCGTTTAAGGGTTTTAGTGAAGTCTTTAATAACAGGCAGTCTTTAAATGGGTCTCATAGGAAAGACTCGATTGCATTCCCCAGCACTGCCAGCAAATGCAAAGATCACCATGTAGTTTAAAGCATTTCTAAAGCCCTGACACAAGGGTTTCAACGGTGCTTAGGTGATGGAGAGGGCTTTGGACCGAGCTCGTGTTTAATCCCCAAGTAACTGCAGCATTGACTCTTTCATGGAGGGGTCTGCTCCCGAGGAGAGCGGCCGCGTGAATGAGGCTGGAAGCCCTCTGCACGAGGCTGTAGCAACACGCACACACCTCCCTGCCTGTCTGATCTCTGCTTTCATGGGATGGCTTTTTCTCTTCTCACTTTCCAGCCCCCCTTCATTTAATTATATGTATTTTAAGGAAAACAAAACACTAGAGTGAATCTAATTACAAGGAGCTTATTGACTTGAACCTCATTCACAGCAGACTCCTAACCCCTGTCATCTTTCTGACGAGCCAGATGGGGTTGAGAACTGTTTCTCCCTGTTCTGAGACACCCTGACCCCGATTTGATTTAATTGGTCTCTTGCAATAATGGAGTACTTGCCAAGAGCCAATTTAAAGGTGCTACCATCTGATTTTTTTCCCCAATAGAAGGATTAACCCCATTAGGAATGAACTCTGTGCTGCATGTCTGTAACCTTACAAAGGAGCATAATCCTGTCTCTCTCCACAGGCTCGTATTTTTCTTCTGCTGTAAATACAAGTCGTTAAGAATCTCCTCACCCTTCATCACAGTTTGGACCTGTTTTTTTCCCCTGCGTGTTCAGAAGTAGAAAAATGATCCCAAACAGGGACAGGCCAGGATTTGAATTGCTGGAAACATTTGCCAATTCATTCTGTTTTCTCTTTTTAAAATAGTATGGATATTACTTCATTTATCCTGGCTTCAGGCTGTGGGTCGGTGCTAAGAGGCGGCAGAGCGGCCATTTTGCAGAGATGCTGAGAGACGTGGCCTGCAGTCACC
This sequence comes from Apaloderma vittatum, assembly GCF_000703405.1. Classification (NCBI taxonomy): domain Eukaryota; kingdom Metazoa; phylum Chordata; class Aves; order Trogoniformes; family Trogonidae; genus Apaloderma; species Apaloderma vittatum. Next base: position 84,760 of record NW_009726479.1, on the reverse strand, counting down.
ATTATTTCCTCTCCGCCTCTATTACTGCCTCCTCCTCCCCAGCCTGTCTGTGGCATGGGAGAAAAAAGACTCATTTTCCCCTCAAAGTCTCTCAGAAAGTGGCTTTGTGTGTTTTAAGAGAGAATGGTTTTTAAGTACAAAGGCTCCGTGCGAGCCCCAGTGAGGCCTGGGAGTCCTCGCCTCTCCCTGAGGAAAAACCACCAGCGGTACAGTTGTAAAAGGAGACATGGCCACCTGCAGCGTGAGGGAATTTGGGCTCCCTGGGCAGGGTGACGGGGTGATGGGGGTGTAGAGCAGCTTTTCACTCTGCTCTCGTACGACCAAGTTGAAAAAATAAATCCCGCAGCTCCGTACGCTGTCCTGAGCCAGCGTCCCTCCCCACCAGCAGCTCTTCCCCTCAGTAATCGCTTCAGAGCGGGCCTGGGGACACCCGTGTTGGGCTCAGGTTTGCTCTGGCAGCTGTTTTGCTGCAACTCGGGAAGAAACGTGAAGATTTCAGTTGACGAGTGGCCACGGGTCACTCTCAGGCTGGGCTGCCGGTTGTTCTTGGTGCTCACGGTGAGGCCAGAGGGCCGTGGCCAAGGCAGGCGGGAGGGAGATTTTGACTCAGCAAGTTTTGAAACGTCTAAGTTGGTTTTCACAAGCTGTAAGAAACAATGAATAATTAGAAGAGATGGAGTTAGTTACTCTATTTACTAATAAAATCATACTCTTTGTAGATAAGAGTGGAGACACGTGAGGATGCCACGCTGTATGAGGAACAGAAGGCAGATGTCTCCAGCAGGCTAATTCCACACACTCTAATGCCTTTCTTAGCGTTAGTAACACCATCCCATGTTTTAAAAGTGCTTCTCTTCCCAAAGGGCCTCAGACTGCATTATAACTGTCGGCCTAGTCCTGAGGGCAGATACACTGAGAGCAATTTTAATAAGAAATTTGTCAGATTCAAGCCAGCACCGGGTGATGCTTTCTCCTGAGGCTGAAATGCTGCCTCTGCCAAGGCGGGGGAAAGCTCATTCCCAACACCTCACTGCTGGTTGGTAGAAGCTGGCTTGGGAAATGGCTGATGGAAAGGAAAAGCCTTGTTGAAAAGGAGCATGAAGGACTTGCTGCTGGATCTCCTAGGGCGGAGTAAGAGCCCTGTGCCTTGCTGGCTCTTGGCCCGTAGGATAAACCAGCAGTTTTGTTGCTCAGAGCTTGCCTGTGCTGAAGAAAGGAAAGCGTTGTTGATAAATATTATCTAAAGGAACCTGGTACCGATGAGGATCACACTTGTTGTCTGGCGGGGGTGTTAGTGGAGAGGTAGCACATGGGAGGTGACACATTAACGTGCACCTGATCTCGCAGATTGCCAGCTTAGGAGGAGCAGGAGGGGCTTGTTTGCTGGAAGTGCAAAGATTCTTGAATTCCAAGGATACTCATTCAGTAAACTTATTCTAAAATTAGAGTAACTTGTCACTTCTTGCTTGCCAGGGGAGAGCATGGGCTCATGGAATGTGGTTGTAATGTCACCAGGATCTGATACGGGATCCTGCTGCTTTTGATATGCTGAAGCTGAGAGGCTGATCTCAGTGGGAAAGTCTGCCAGGGTCAAACTAAAACCATTCTGTTACACTTGAAGATTTTTGACATTGATTTCAGTGAGGCCACAGTTCTGAGTTCTGGCCCTTTCAGTTAGAAGAGCCTAACTCCTGCTGGGTGGAAAGAAAAAAAAAAAGTCTATTGGCTTTGGCTTCAAAGTTCCAACATTCACTTAAGAATTTAAAACAGAAAATCTATTTGCCATATGTTCGATTCCAGAAGAACTATATCTCTGGAGAACCTGCTTCCTTAGGTTGCTTTGGATGGAGAAGGATTGCTTACAAATTTCTTTGCTTTACCCTCTTCTGTTTTACTTCTCACATTTGCCATTAAACTAGCATTGACATTTCTGTGCCATCTGTCTTTCTTTGGTGTTGGTTTTTTTAAAGGGGCTGAGGGAAGAAAGTTTCAGGGTAAACCAGGAGTTGGTTTGCTAGACCAGGGAAGTGAACGGGGGGAGCCCACACTGAAATACTTTGCCCAGGGAGTCCAGGTTTCAAGGAGGGGTTTTAAGTCTTGCAAAAAGGAGGAGAAATCTCCACACATCTGAAAAATGGTTTGGTTCTGGCACATACTCTCCCCAACAGCTGCTACAGCAAAGAAGCAACAGTAGTAGACTGCCCAGAAATCACTGACATGCAGGTTACTGTTTTATTCATCTCTCTAGAGGCCAAGAAATATTCAGGTAAATAAGGTTGTCCATTTTAAGGACTAGAAGGAAGTTTGAAGTCCCTCTGGAACCACAACCTCACATGTTTTAAGGTAGAGGTTGGTATGTTTGAACGAAGCTAACATGAAGGGAGAGACTGGACTTGCTGGCTAGGAGATTTCCTCCTCCTCCTGTTGGATTCATCAGTTCTCGTTAGGGTTTGGACAAGCCTGGGAGAGGCTATTTCCAATTAGGAGGGGTTCTCAGCCTGAAAAAAACAATAAAATAGGGCTTCTTGTGAACACTTCATGCAAATAGCTTGTGGCATTTGTAATCTTATCATACAGTTTCTTGAAGCTTCTCACATTTCCCAGACAATTGTTGGGTATTTTTTCCTAACTTACATCAAACAACTTAAAAATTCAGTCTGCCCTTGCTGTCCTTGTACAGCTGAAGAAAGAGGTCATGGCTGACATTGTCAGCTGCAGCGATGTCAGACCCAGTGTCTGAGTGTAGCGTAAGCAGAAATTTATACTTTTTAATTTGCTAAGAAGAGTATGTTTAATGCCCAGAGGAAAAAGAATAAAAAAATAAAAATTGGAGCCTGGCCAATTGGTGCACGTTCCAAGTGTCTTTGTCAGGGGCAGAGCTGGGGGCTGACATCAGCCTGGCCAGACAAGACCATGAATGCATTGACACACAGATCACCCCCTGCTTCATTTCTGGAGAAGAAAGACATAAGAGCCACAAACAAGATGGTATGTTGATCCTTCACAGCATATAATTTATGTAAATTGCACTTAATGTATGTAGATAGATCTGACGTTTTCTCCTGGACTATTTATCTCCAAAATCTCTTGCAGAATGATCACGTTACGACTTTGTGTAGTGAGAACGTCTCTTCTGTCAACCCTATAGGCCAGATATTGGTTTGTTGTCAGCACAGGCTATTTAGTTACTAATTCCCAAAGTTAATATACAATAACAGGGCCTTACACTGCATTGTATTACACTGCGTTGTATTGCACTTACTGAATAACATTACATATGGTTTATATTTAATTTCGACTCCATTTCTAATTTTGCTGTGGTGGCGTTACATGACCAAACAGGGCTGCAGATGTTATCTGCTGTGTTTGTATTTCACTGAGTGGCTTCTAGTTCATCCTTTGCCTCTGTCTGTTTGTCCCCAACTCCATTGCTCCTCCTGTGTCCACACAGCTATGTCCAGGTAAATATTTGGTGATCAGTGTTCTTTGTCTGTCACAGGCCAAAATGAGACTCCTTATTCAAATTAAACCACGTAACGATGATGAGGGGTCTTAATCTTTTTCTACAGGTTACTGTTTGGTTGCCGTATAATGCTTCCTAAAGAGATATTAGTAGGCTGAGGCTTAACCTGGTGTTAAGGAAAAAAAGCTGTATAGTTACAGGGGGCATGGCTCTAACCAAGCTCTTTAGGATCTGAAGGACTACATAGAGATTTAGAGGACCTGAGTTAATGCCCAGCTGTACTACAGGCTTTTCTTCACGGCCTTGGTCAAGCCACTCCGACTATAAAGTTCTGCAGCAGTTTGGGAGTACTAAATCTTCACACACTGAGACATCTGAATTTCATCCAGATTTCTGTCTTGGTCTCTGGACACAGGAATCTCACGATCCGAGTGACGCAGGGGCTTGTAGAGCAAGGCTACCAGCAGCTCTGCACTTCACAGATGTGCTGGCAGTGGGCAGGGAAGGGTGACTGTGAGATGCTCATCCAGGGTCTTCTGCCCACCGTTGACCAGAACACGACAGATAAATCTTCCCTGGCAGCACTAAAAAGCCAAACCCTCCCCTGCAGTTCTGGTGTATGAAATCCAAAGAATGCAATGAAACAAGTTTGTTTCTCCTATCAAAACTAAACCCAGAACATGTAACAAAGCACAATAAATAGGGAAAAAGAAGGGTGAAGGTAAAGTTGTGCAAACTCAGCGCTGTGGGGTGGGTGTCTGCACTCAGATTAAGCAGTTCTGAGTCTTCAGCCTTTTGCAAGTTCTTTCAGGCTTCACAGTCTTTATGAACTGAATTACTTTCTTCTAGTCTGGGTTCCTTTTAATTCATGTTGTTTCCAGTCCTCTGTGCTAGGGAGAGTGTCTGTGCTGGACTGGGTGGGAGCAGGGCAATTGCTGAAAAGGCTCCTCTAAGTATTAACAATAATAATGTGCACTTTATAGCCATGGTTAGTATTAAAAGACATTTGACAAACACTGGTCTTGGAATGAAAGGCTTTTAAAGCCCCAGCCAAGCTATTTGCAATTAGAACACAGTAATGTACATTCATTTTGTATGTAAGTTGAGCTCACAGAAATCTCCTTTTTTGTCCATTAACAAAACCACAGTATCCCCACGAACAAGTCCCCTTAATCTTCACAGCGCATAGTCTGTGATCTTACCCTTAGAAAAGCTGCGCAATGTCATCCAGCTCCAAGAGAAACAACAGCAAAGTCCAGAGCAAAATGGACTCTCTCCCAGAATAAATAGCACTGATTTGGGGGCGCACCAATATCTGAGGGTTGTTGCAGCTTGAATGAAGCATATGACGTATTTTGATCTCAGAAAAGTGCAGAGAGCACGAATTCCCCCTGCTCACGTATAAAAGTAACAGAAGTTGGAAATAAAGGAGTTGAGGACAAGCACAGCGGTGCCTCCATTACCTCTCCCTGTCTTGAATGTCTGTTCCTGTAGGCTCAAAAACAGAGAGAGCAGGAGGCAGAGTGCACAGAGGATGAATGTATCTGACAAGGGTTGCTGCCTTCTTGCTTTGCCTTTGTTTCACTGTCCTTGTTACAGGACTGATGTGTTTGTTGCAGGTTTTTTTCTGATCTCTGAAGTGTATATGGAAGATGCAGGAGTTGATCTCTACTCCCCAAGCAGATCTCCATGAAGCTGAATGGGGGAGTGTGTTTAGACCCTTCCTCGGGCTCCCTCCCACCAGCGCAGGGCAGGTAAGCAATAGGACCAAAGAAGTCCCTCCCCAGCTGTTGGGAGCAGCCATGTTACATAAACCTGTCCAGAAATGCATCTGACAGCCTGTCCTCATTATTGCTGTGAAAACACTCTCCAAAAATCCACTCCGCTGATGGTTAAAAACTTTCTGACTTCCAGACTAAATCTGTACTTGTTGGATCTTACATCCTTTAGCTCTTCTTACACAAGGATCACCATGCACACATAATGGCACAGGGAGCTGTTCTGCTCCGCTTAGCCTTTCCCTTTTGACATTTCCAGTGTTTTTCTTCTTCTCTTGAAAAAACAGGCCATCCATACTCCCTGGTCATGCAGTAGCAGCTTTGCAGGCCTGGGAGCAAATGTTCCAGTCTGAATGACTTTCCTGAATGGAGCCTTATTTCATTTCCTGGTGGCTGGGCCACTCTGAAGGCTTAGAGCCAGCCAAAATGAAGCACCAGGTCATAGAAAACAGGCAAGCTTTCGGCTGTTTAAATACAGTTCTCTTTTGGATTAACTGTGTTGACTCCTTGTCATAAACTGATGTGCCTGGATCTAACCAAGCGACGCGTTGGCCCAATAGCCTTTGGTGACAGTCCTTGGATCCCCAACCCCAGGCTGACCTCTGAGTGTATGCTTGCAGAGATTGCTACTTCTCTAACAAGTAGCCAAGGACAGATTGCAAAGGCGGCAGAGAAGAGCTTGACTCATTCCCGTCCTTAAGCAAAACATCTGTCTTGCTGTTGTCAGATGAAATCAAGTATTTACTTTTGCACGTTAAGAAATTTAAAGAAAAAGTCCTTGTGGGGAGGGCTGTCAGCTCCCCAAGGAAGTTATTAGACTGGTCTTAAAGGATTTATGGGAAAAAGGGTTTTACCTGCCCCCAGAGCATCGTACTAGCCCTCGTGTTGTTGCAGCTATTTTTTCTGACTGTCCTTACAGGTATTTCGGGTAATTTACCTGCACAGCCAGACTCAGAATTGCTCTTTTGAATGCAATGGCTGTTATTTGTGAAAGCTCCGCTCCCAAAAGCAGTATTTCATCATTACTGTAAAACATCATCCCTGCAATTATTGGAGAGAGTGTCTGTAGGAACCTCATGGGAAACCTGGTGACACCTGAAGCAAGTCCCAAACCCTAAACTCAGTCTAATTAGTGCCCGGCTGTGCCGTGACACCGTCTTACCCCAGCAGGAGAGGAATGAGAATCTGGCCTTTACTCTGTCATGTGTGTGGGCACTGGATTAGCTCAGATGAGTCTGGCTTCTTAAAAGCACGTTGCTTTCGGAAGGAGAACGCTGCTTTATTTCCAGCACAACTCCAAACAAAGAGTTCGACGCGATGAGGAATTTCCCCTGCGTTGGAGCTGGCGCTTACGCTGACATCCCTCCAGCCCTTTTCCAGCCGGGCACCAGCCCCAGCACCCTGCAAAGGGTTTTCCAGACCCACTGGGAATTTAGACTTGTGTCTCAGGTGATCACCATACAACCCATCTGGGAACCGAAGGGAAAAATGAGGAAAGCCACACACGTGTAATTGCATTGAACATCATATTTGTTCAGCAGCATTCCCCGTCACAGGAAAGTTGTCAAGGCTGGTAATGATTTACAGGTAAAAGAGGTTGAGAGGTTCTTAATGACAATGATGTATCTTCCTTTTATAAATCATAAATGATAATTAAAAAAAGTTTCTTTTGTTTTTAGTCACCTGTCCCTCTTGTCCTCTGGAAACAGCGAAGACAGAAAAAGCAGGAGTAGGGGGAGGCAATATCTAAGAAAGAAATCAGAAAATGAGAAAATATCCATCAGAATGGAAATGTCTGACTTTGCGAGGAAAGAGGAATAACATTTAAAATTGGAAAATCACCTTGACAAATTTCAGCCTTCGGTAGACACTGCCTGAGGAAGGAGTTTGCAGGAAATCCTCTGCTCACCGTTAGGTACAAGCACGGAGATGTAAAATCTGTTAAAGGCTGTTACCCTTATCTGTTTACTACCCAGAAGTGTTAGCTGAAAAAGGGCTCCATCTGCTTAGACTCAGAGCTGACCTTCCCTAAAGAAAAGGCTTTTAGAAAAGAAGATTTTGTTTCCAGATTTCTTCTCATTTAATTTTACAGAATGACTTTACCAAATGGGAAGTGCGTGTGATGGCTTGACCAAATGAGAAATCCAGGGAGGGACAGCTGTTCTGGTGTCTCCTATTTTGTACTGCAGGCACACACAACGCGGGGAAAGGAAGGTTATCGGTGTTATCAAGACATCACCGACGAGTACAGCAGTCACAGCAAAGCCTGACTGACATTTTCAGCACTCCCCTACTTAAATGAGCACAGATGTAGATATGGTAAAAGCACATAAGCAATGGTAGCTCCAGCTCAAATCTCGGCAGCGTTGCAGGCAGGATGACTGACTGTGCCCGGTCATCTTCAAGCAGGTGGCTTACTTGGTAATTGTATGCGAAACTGTAAAAATTAAAGCCACTCAAAGTTGCTAGGAGCAAGATGGAATGTAAAGCTTCCTGTGACATTTATTCAGAAAAGGATTCTTTTTTTTTTTCCAGGGCTTCTCGGTTCACATATCTCATTTTGGAATGAGCTACGCTTCCCCGTGTCACCTGCTGATTTAACAATTTGTGACAATTACAGTAATTGTTCTGCTACAGTAGCAACGCTGTTGCCTGAATATGTTCGAGGAATGGCTTTACTTAAATGGACAAGAATACCATGAACCTGCAAAAAACACTTGTGAATTGAATAATTTAATTCTCTGATTCTGGTAATTCACAGTATTGAGTTACCGATGACACTGTTCACAAAAGGAGCAATAGAAAAGTCGGAGGCAACTGATAGCGTGCTACTGAAACACAAGCTTTGCAGTCACTTTGGGAGAACTCGGCTGCACGATACGTGAAGGCATGTCATCTCTGCAATCTGGAAATTGCCCAGGGTCAAGAACCAAGCTCTAAGACTTGGTCTATCCTGGAACCAAGAGAAGAACCCTGCTGTCCTTGGTGCAGCAGATCAAGCCTGCACAATCACACCTTGCTCTGGGCAGGTTTCACACAGAATCACAGTATTACAGAATGTCAGGGGTTGGAAAGGACCTCAGATCATCTAGTCCAGCCCCCCTGCCAGAGCAGGATCACCTACAGTAGATCGCACAGGAACGCCTGCTGGAGGAGATCCTGGGTGGAGGCTGCCTGGGTCCAACTCTACTGTGTTTCTTATGTCTGAGAAAGACTATATAAGCCATTCCCTCCAAGGAGGCAGTTGGAAAGTGCTTTGCTCAATAACCAAATTATTATTATATGTGTCACATTCTGTTCTGTAGCACTTTCCCAGCCTTATCACAGCACTTTTCCATCTTGGAGCACAGTCTGTGTGACTCTGCAGTTGACGGATGAGGTCATGATCTTTCAGCCAGGATTTTACACAGAACCTTTCTTTTCCATTCCACCTTTGTATTTTAACAAAAAGTTGCTGCATGAAAAGAACAATGCTGAATAACTTCACTTAATAAATGGAAACTCAGCAAGCACACTAGAGGATGTGACTACTTCATAACTTCCAAATTATGCTGGATTATTCTAGATGGGTCCACTTGATTTCTTGCCAAGGTCAAGACTGTGGTATTCTTGATGAGGAAGTGGCTGCTTCAGTTGCTTCAACTATTTACTTCAGGTTTAATGACATCTCAGCGTTATTTTTCCTCTGTTCTTGAGGTGTTTGTTGTTTGTCACTCCATTTGCAGCTGTGGAGGTCACCCATGTAATTCTATGAAAGGCAACATACATCCAGACTTCTGTCAAGGCTGCGCTGTGTTTTGCCTCTTCATCTTAATTAGCATTACTTTGCAGTTTTAGAATAATTATTTCTCACCCTCGGTAGTGACTGCTCTCTGATTTATTATAGATTGTCTCTCTTTCAGTGCTGAGCTACAGAGACAAAGCGTTCTGTCAAGAACAGGCTTTGTGAAGAGCCTGTACTTTACAAATTCCTGGTCCTTTTTATGTCTCCATTTCTCTCCTCTGCAAAATGCTAACCAGTTGTACTGTGGGTCCCACCTCCATTCTTACACCAGATTTTAGATCCTTTCTGGCAATCACTGTTATCATGGTAGTCATTTTTGTGAAGCTAGTCATGCTGTGATTAGATTTTTTTTTCCTTAGAAGTCCAAGCCTTTTTCAATAGCAAACAACAAAATGTGGAATCCTGGATCTCTGCTGGCTGCTGGACTTTCCCCAGACCGACAGTGCCGTTTGTGGAAGACATGAAAAAAGAATGCCAGAGGCATTGCAGCAGCTGAGTGTCATGGGTATGGAACAGGCTGTGGAAGAATTAAAGCTGCACAGTGACAAAGCAGTGAAGTGTCTGGTGCAGAGTTCTCTAGGGGCTGGAAGTGTCTCGTGCTCTCTCCTGGACTTCTTCTGTGGGCTGAACAGCCAAATGAGAAACATGATAGACCTGTTTATAGCAGATACCATTTCTAAACTTTGAGAAAAGGGGCTGGGAGGGATCCTAAAACATCTCTAGATTACCCTATCCCCTGCCCACGGACAGGATCAGCCGTCCCTAAGGATGGGGGAAGCCTGATACAAAGAGCCCTGGAGTGCCCCAGGCAGATCCTGTCACACCTCACCTTCCCCCTTGACAGCCATCATTCTACAGTTTTGCCTACATGTTCCATGCACAAGATTCATTATTTCTTGACCTGTGCCCAGGCAACCTGCAGAATGGATCAGTCTCTTCCTCTCCTCACCAGTAGATTTTCCTGAAAGGTCCCTCAAGGACAAGCCCTATACAAGCTGCTTTCGACTTCACCTACATGCCCCGATAACAAAACAATGACATTTTGCCTTCTCTTGCAGTTTTCCTCTGGGACAGCAAACACAGGTTTGTTTTTCCTAAGTAAATACTTTTTTTTTCATTTCTTTGTGAGGAATGAAATCACTTCCTCAGAGTATTTGCAGTGCAAAGCCCAGAGCTGGGCAGTCAGAGTCCTCTAAAAGATGTTTTACTCTCCTGGATCCCCTGGCTCATCCCTTGTGATGCTCTGTGCCCTGCAGGGCAAGTCAGGCCTTAGAAGCTTTGGAATTTTTATTTGTTTTCCACAGGATGTACAAAACATAAATGGGGCAAGAAGTGGGGCTGGGCACAGAACAACACTTCTGTTGCTGGGGTATTGAGGGCTTTCACACTGATTTCATTCTACCTGGCATGAAAATGAGAGCACAGGAGTTTCTGGAGAAAAGAAACGGTTCAAGATCCTCTCTGCCTCCAACCATAACCCAGCACCCACCTGAGAGAGGTCTGAATCCATCCCACGAATCGCATCCTCTCCAGAGCTCACCCAGCAGCGTGTCCCTGCTCTGTTTACACGCTTTTTCCCAGTCTTTTCACCGCTTTTTGTGAAACTCAGGTCACTCAAACCTCCGCTCTTGTACCTTGAGGTGATTCAAGCTCTCCAGATCAAGAACTAGTTGAGATTTATATATTTTTTTTGGTGAAATGTTAGTTGTTGTGGTTTCTTTCCCTTTAGGAGAGTATAATTTGTTAAAGCCAAAATTGTTGATGGGAGCTGATTTGACAAATTTCTCAGTTCAAAGCCATTTCCTTCGGGGGAAAGCACTGGAGTTGTTGAAACAAGCACGTCTGTATTTTTTAAACAAAAAATGTTTTGATTTAGGGTTCAAAATAAGTTGAAAATATGTAGGACAAAGGAAAGAGTCAAATTTAGGTTAGGAAAAGGAATGGCAAAAGCATCTAAATCAAAATGAAATGGACGCTGTTTTCATATCACACACAATGATTTTACAGACCCAAATTATTTATTTAACATTTCTTTTCATTCTCAGGCCATGAAAAATCTCTGACTTCAGTACTTAATTGGAAAGGGACATTTTTTTAGGCTGTGCAGTTTGGAAAGCTCCTCAGGTCACTACAGCTATTTCTTCCCCTCTGGCATCCAGGGCTGCTCACTTTGCAGAGTTCGCTCTTCCTCTCTGAAAAGGGAGAAATCTCTCATGGGTGTGGAGACTGCAGCCTCCGTGGGTGAGGCTGCCTCAGGAGAGGACCCGATGGCAGCTCTCCCTCCTGCCCTGTGTCTGTAGGTACTTTGTAGGAGTACCTGAACTACAGTCTCAGCCCATCCATACCAAACAACCACATCTGGGCAGCAGTTTGGACCACGCTGCTGTCTCATCTCCAGAGCACCAACCCAACATGTCAGACCCACTGGCTCCTTCCATGCCCACGAGGAAGGAGAGAGGATGGGGTGTCCTGGAGATGGTCATGGCATCCCGAAGTGTCTGTGTTTGAGCCGGGGAAGGCCAGTGAAGAGCCACTCTTGATTCTTCTTTTCAGGGAACAGAAGACAAGCATGCACCCCAAATTGCCTGTGTCACTCAGGCTTTCTTTACATGAAAGATGAACTCATCTACTTCTTCACTCTTCTTACCTCATTTTCAAATTCCTGACGGTCCCTGGGAGGGGGAGAAGAAGAAGGTGATGCTGGGCAGGTGGCAAGGGAGACAAAAAGGCTATCTGGGTGTCGTAGTTCAGGAGCCAAAAGTGTATTAAGAAACTGTGAATAGATTTTCACTCTAAATATTACTTCAGATGTTGCTTTACTTGAATTCAATAAGGACAATGTATTGACCTTTTTGAGGTTAATGGCTCAATGATTTACTAAAAAATAAAAAAGCATATGCAAGGCCAGATTGATTCTTGCATTAATTATTTCTCTGGACAATACAAAATTAATTTTTATATACATTTTCCATGATACCTGGAAAGACGTTTCTGCTCATCAAGTTATAGACGTTCCAGGCAATGACAAGGATGCTGGGAGTGTGCTGAGTGCTTCAACTACATTCCTTACACAGGAGCATTTCTTCCAGTGCAAAAAGTAAATTTCCCATGAAATGAGATGAGATCTGTTTGCTTCTGCCCTGTCTTACCTCCAGTGCGAAATCTTGGCAGTTGAGCAAAAATTCAACGCAGCCCGATTTATGGAATCAGTTGTGACAGCTCGCATGGGTTTTACCTCCCCTGAAATCTTTGGCAAAACATCTGCAGCTCCTTGTTAACGCCTGCAAACAGATCTCTGGAAATAATCACTGATAGAGAGGGTGTGCCCGGTGCTGGCCTTCGGGGCTGGCTTCTCCTCCCAGTGCCCTGTCAATACTTGTATCAAAGACTTGGAGGAAAATCTGGAATCACTGCTAATAAAGAATGCAGATGACTCAGACTGGGAGAACGGTAAATAACAACAACAAGCTAGAGATGTGAGTGAGCTCGATCACTCAACAAATCAGATGCAATCAAAATATGTCTTTTTTAATGCAGCTAAATATATAGGCATGGGTACCTAGATGAACATATGCATATACTCATGAGAAATCAACGTGGCTTGTAAATGCTCCATATGGGTAAATTATGCGTTTTGCAAGCATAAATACTTTATTGCTGCCAGACTGGTAGGTTAGTGTAGCTTGAAGGAGAATTATCCTGATGTGTTGCCAACGTAATAAAGACACTGAACTGCCTGCGTGGTGCTCACCTGCACCATCTCCTTCTGCAGCCCAGTGAGGCTGGAGCGTTCTAGCATGGTGAATCTTATTTTAGGCACAGGTTACCATCGCCTTGAGATAGGTGGGCATTAAGGTTCTTGTTTTCCATGCTTTCTCTCTACCAGTTCAGCACATAGCCAGCAACTGAGATTAAATCTTTTGAATTTACCTGCCAAGTGATTAAACCTTCATGCACACGCAGGGTGCCTTATCAGCTCCATCCAGTGCAACTTCCCTTTTCCTTTTTTTAGCTTGTTTTGCCTCTAACTTTCACCAGATCCAGGGAGCATTTGCAGAGTCCCTTGCAGATGCCTTTCCTATCTGTGGGTCTCTCTTCCCCGGGGCTGTTATTCCCTTCTGTAACAGAAGCAGGTCTCTAGAGTAGTTGCTCTTGGTGCTGACAGCTTTCTGATTAATGGCAGTGACAGCTCAGTCTCCCTGTGTGCGCTGACGAGGGCTGCACAGGGTTTTCCTCTCCCCCCTCTTGGCTCAGCCTTTAGCTCTGTGGAAATCTATCCATCACAGCGACCACCTGGCAGGTAAATTCGAAACATGCAAGTTCCTGCCATCCAAGCTAAAAAAAAAAAGAAAAGAAAAGAAAAAAGACCAACATCACACAGTATATTTGGAGGCAGCACGGTTTGTAGGGAGAGGGAGCATCATTTATTAGACTGTGCACATGCTCGTGGAGGGGAAAGTGGGATGAGCTTTTGGGCACACAAAGATTTCTTTAGTCTAAAATCAAAGCAACCATCTCCTAAGCTGAACAGAGTTTGAGACTAACTGCTCTGAGGTTACATTATGTTCATCTGTTAGACAGCGTGGGAGAAAAGAGGGCTGGTACCCGGAGATTGTCTGAGAAGGGCAGGAATAAAGTCACAAAGCTGCTTCGAACAGAGGCCACCAGCTAGTTTTCCTTGCTCTGCTGATGGATTAACCAGGAAAGGGAAAGTTTACAGTACATCATAACACTAGCAACTCTGCTGGTCCTTGATTTTTAGCAGCCAGCAGCGTTATGAATTTTAATTGGAGGGTTTAAATGCCGAAGAATAGCTACCAAGGTCTTGTGCTTCTTGTCTCTTGGAAAAAGCGTGGAAATTATAGATCTGGGAGCTCTGACGAGGGGCCGCAGAATGGGCACTTGTGCAGTGCAAGGAGAGGAGGGGGCATCCAAGGCTGAAAAATGGGGCTCTTCAGAGCTTCACAGATTTCGAAGCTGACGTTCAGTGAGCCTGTGTCAAGCTGCAGCAAACCCAAGGGCTGGGTTTGTACTGGAGTTCCAGGAGCATAGCTGGAAATAAGTTTTTTGGCCATAATGGCTAAATAACAGAAGCCACCAGTACTCCAAAGGACCGGGCAGCAGGGATAAACCTTACGGTGATTGATTCCTTATTGCAAAGACCAGGAAGAAGAGAGGAGGGCAGGGGAAGGGGCTGTGAAGCTTGAGGCAGACCATCCTAATCCCCATTTAGGCAGAAAGCGTTAGCACAGCCTCGGAGAGAATTTGTTGGACTGGATGGGGTGTATCGGGTGAGCACAGTGCTCGGCAAGGCCAGCAGCACCCTGATCCTTTGCCACCTCTTAAACACAGGGAAGAGAATTCAGTTTAATCCCAGCTTAGTTTGCGTTGGAATATGACCTAAATAAAAACAGCCTGAAATCTGCAAGGAAAAGAACCTCCTTGTGCCGTCTGCTGAAACTTCTCACTTAGGGGCTGGGAAACCCCTTTTTGTCTCTCGCTTTGGATCTGTTTCTTCACTTGCTTTTACACCCGCGACTGAACGGCTCTGTCTGCTGCCCTCCCGTCCCAGCAGCCTTCCCTCGTGAACATCAAAGCCGGGACCCACGCGAAAGGAAGCACGTGGTAGACCAGCAAGATCCCTTGACTGAAAGATTTGCTGAAAACTAGTTAAAAAATTAATTGCGGCCGCCTGATCGCCGTCTGCTGACGCTTCCTAGAGCCACCGAGGCAGTGTCGGGAGGGTAACAAAGAGGAATTATTTGGGAAGCTCCAATTTTTGAATTGTAGGAGCCTGAGGCAATTGTGGTATTTATCAAAGGGCTCAGATTTCCATTGGTGTTAGGGACTGAAAACCCTGGTTTTTAATATGTATTTCCAGAGGCAGTCTCTGACTCTGTCTGACTCTCAGACCCCTCCCGCGTCACGCCCACCGCGTCTCACTCACTCGCTCTGTCCCTCTTCTGCATGTTTTATGCACATGGTTCCTGTATCAATACTTTACACGCTTCATTTTCTTTTACACAATGTTGACAGGGGTCTCCCTTGTGCAGTCGGGTCACTTTGTGTGTATTCTCTGATGTCTGCAGTGAGGTTAAGCTCTTGCTTGTTTAGGCTTTTTCTCAGGAGGGACACAAATGCCGTGGTTTTATTCACAGTGCAGCCTGTTTGCATTAAAATAATATCTGTAGAAGATGCTATCTCTAACCTCGCTGCCTAATTTGGGTACAACCACCCAACAGGTTTAAAAGTTATTACGAGGAGACTCATTCCCTGTCACGCACAAACACAGGATAATCACGTAAGCCTCGTTCCCTTGGGAAGCCAACTGAAAAAACAGCATTAGCACAGAAACATGCTGTAAGATGTGAAAACAGACCAAGAGCCCTTCCAGTTGGGGAACGTGAGAAAAGCCATCGGCAAAGTCCCCTGAGCTAGCAAGGTCAGCGCAAGTAGGCTGCAGCTTAGAAAGGGGAGCAGGCAAACACCTTTCCGCAGGCTGCAAAAGCAGCATATGAATGTGTGAATGCTTCACAGGCTGCTCTCTTTGAGCTCAAATGAAGGCAAAATTGCTGTTAATTAACGCTTCACAGAGCAGTATAAATCGGAGTCTGCCGTGGCAAGGAGAGGTTCATGAATGGCCGATCACATGTGAAAGTAAACTGTGGGTAACAGCACGTGCCCTCGTTAGCAAGGAGCTCACTGAGGGGGTCGCACGTGACCCATGTGAGCTCTCCGTGTCCGTGTGGCTACGACTGGTCCTCTGTACGCCTCGCCCAGGCAATTCCCATGGGTTACCCCAGAGTGAATATGTCCCCGTGCATTCCGACTGCAGGGAAGCCAGCACTGGACAGGACTGCAGGGTTGGCAGCACCAGTCTATCCACAGTTTCATACCTACAGATGTGCAATCAAAGAGGAGAAAACCTCCATCTGCCCTTCAGCTCCAGCCACAGTCCCCATCTTGCCTAGATAAAACAAATGAGCCAGTGAGTGCCAGGCCAGATACCTCTGCCGGGATGCAGCACGGAGTGATGCTCGTGGGGAGAGACCGAGGGGTGAGGCTGCTTGTGGGGAGCGTGCCCGTCACTGTCACGTTGGTCTTGCTGCAAGGCACCGAACACGCTGTATGAAACACGCTGATTTTCAGCTGGGTTGTGTTGACCTGGACAAGTCACGCTAAAGCTAAAAGTTTTGACATGGCACTCCTCGAATTCCACCCGCCTTGTAATTAATCCCACTGAGAAAAAAAAAATAAAAATCAAATGACTAGCTGCCTGCCAAGCGGTGAGGTGAAGCTGCCTCAAAGGGAATCCTTCAAACACCATGCTCTGGCCTCTTTATTTTCCTTTCATCATGTATTTGGCTATCTCGATGCTACCCGCGCGCATACACACCACATCCTGTTTAAACACACGCTGCCTCCTCCTCAGAAAAGGATGGCTGTCCAAGATCAAAGTGAAGGACAGCTTATAAACAAGCAGAGATTAAAAAAAAAAAAAGAAGAAGAAGGGAAAAAAAAAGGCAGAAGTGTTCCTCAAATGTTTCATCTGTGACATTGCTTTATTGTACAAGGGAGCAGGGTGACCTTCACTAGAGGTTGTGGGCAGTCCTGGGATCCGGCTCTCAAGGGGAATTTCAGACTGAAGCAACACACAGAAGGTCGGTCAGGACTAGAGCTGCCTGGCTGCAGGGAGTCCATAAAGAGACACCTTTCCCACCAAAATGAGCACTGAGGAGGCATGATTGCTCTTTGGGAGTATGTGCCAAAAAGGGAGAAGAAATTTGGAAAGAGCAGACACATGGGAGAAGCTGGTCTTGTTCATTTAGACTAGACATTAAATTAATGTTTCCAACCATGGGAGAAGGAAGATTCTGAGATGGCCTTCACGTGGAAATAAAGGAGGCTAAGATGCTGATCTAGTTTTATAATGGAGCTTGGCACATTTATGATCAGGGATCTATGAACTGTGTTTTGCAGAACTGGCGATCTGGAGAAGTTGAGTCCAACTCTGCAAATATTTTGCTCGTTGTGTTTAAGTAACACAAAGCTTTCACCTTTGGCCGTGTGAGAGATAGGAGGAAGTTATCAGGGCTGTAAAATGACTCTTGCAAGGAAGAGGGAAAGACCTGGCAAGATCTGCACGAGGGCAAATAAAGCACTGTGGACCTACGTGCCCTAAACTGTTGGTTTAATTGGCTCACAAACATCCTCTCATTTCCAATTCGAGGGCTGGATGCAGCTGTGATGGTTGTGAGAGGAAAAGGAAACCAAAGGAAACCTGCATCAAACCCGACATTGCCAAGGGGAAAGGGGAGAGAGGCCACCTCCTCCTGAAGTCCTCAGATGCTACCAGCCCAGAAGGAGCTGAGCAACTGGAAAAGTGGAAGGGCAGTGAAGAAAACCAAAAGCAAAAGGGGCATCTTAAAAAGCTCAACAGGACTGTGATATAATTGCAGGATGAAGGAAGGGAAGCGAGCAGCTGTACTTGGGTATATGGTGGGGTCTAAGTAAAGGCAACTTGGTACCACGCCTCCTAAAAAATAGCGCATTCAACATTTCTAGCTAAGCAAGAGCTAATTTTGTTTCTGTGAGAAGCCCACCAGAGGCACAAGGAAGGGGATGGTTCATACAGAAGAAATCCATTGCTCTCCAAGAGAAGCACCACCTCATGTCTTGCCTCCACCAAGCTCCTGGTGGTGGGTAGAATCCCTTAACGCCACGTGTTGGAATTAAAACCTACCTGTTATTTTCATGCTGGCTGAAATTAAAGACTTCTTAAGGGCAAATGTGGGTCAGCTGCTGCAAGC
>NW_009726479.1:65401-66894 GCF_000703405.1 Apaloderma vittatum | reverse complement strand
TCGGGCGAGGTCCATGGTTTCCTGCTGCTTGACCCTAGATGGATGATCCAGCCGGTTCTGATTTTGCACTGGCTTTGTCACTTACGTTTTCATTCGTAGCCCTTCCAGGATCGTTTATGTAATCTATTAGGATCCACCCAGTGATCTCCAAATAGTTTTCAAAAGCCAAAGGTGCTTGTTTGTGTTTCAAGATTGATATCTTGCTGGCAGCATGATTCAGGTTTCCGGCAGCAGGTATGAGGTTTAACTGCAGGAAATGAGCTTATTTTTAGCTGAAGCATTCGCTGGAGGTTTGTGTAAATGGATTTTTGCTGGGTGTCCTGTTTCTTAGGTGACTGAGTATCAAATTTTAACTCTTGCTTTTAGTATAGAACCTAGTCTAAGGAAATAGTTACCAAGTGGATCCAGGAAAGTTCATAGCCAGGTAAACACATAAGGCTGGCAGAGGTGCATGAACTGACAGTCCTGGAGACAGGCAAATTAAGATTTCCATGAGATTTTTAAGCACAGATGAGCGTCAGGCTAAAGATAAAAACACCGGGTTTGATACAGTTTTAATTTGACCCTATGGAAATTGTCTTCCCTTGATTTTTCTGATGGGACCTTGAAAACCTGCTGGAAAAGTCTAAATATTCTTATGGAAATGTTGTGTTCTGCAGAGGCTGAACTTCCAGCTCGAAAATCAAAACAAAATTGCGCTGACAGAAAAACACCAATCAGCCCTAAGCAACTTCCCACTTGTCTCCAGAAATCTGGGCCTGTGATTGATTTAAGTATGTGTAGTAATGAACAGCCGGGGGGCAATTTGGCCTTTCTTTCTCGTCTATGGGACCAGGTATCCATTTTTTTCAGGGGGTTAAAGCTGTCAGTCTCCTTCTGTACCTGCTATGATAAATTCAGTGTTCTTAGAGTGCCAGCACCTACTCTCTGAGGTTCCTTGGGGGAACCTCATTCCCACCATGTGGCTGCGATGGGCAGGTCTGAGACCTGCCCAGCTCGTTTCACGTGGCACAGAGCTCATCTCTCCAGCCTGCCCAGGGGAAGAAGAGCAGGTTAGCATGGAGAAAAAGCTTTTATCGGGGAGTAAAGCAGCAAGAAACAACTCGTAGCTTATGTCAGCTTTGGATGCAGCTTTCTGTGAACCCGTAACTTTCTCCCAGCCTGCTGGTATCGCTGGTGCTCAAGCGTACAAAAATCTTTTCACTGCTGCTCCTTTTCGTGCTTTTTTGTGGAGGGGGAAGATAGAGGACTAGGATGTTGCTAAGGGAGGGGAGGTGAGGGTTAAAGCTTGGAATCTTATCAAGTTCTCTCCTCTGACAGCTCAAGGAAGGGGAGGAGGCAACCCCCTCCCCTTCTGCACTGCTATTCCAGCATGCAAAAGCCTAATAAAGAGGATAATGGATTGATTTAACTTTTAAGGGAGGAGAGCATGGCTGTGCATCGGCTGCTGCGTGTGCGCAGCCCCCAGCTCGGTGTGAGCCCACCCAGCATCC